>NC_090758.1:30709926-30724926 GCF_036898095.1 Palaemon carinicauda | reverse complement strand
ATGTATGATTTACGAGAATAATGCTTTATAATCGTGTTTATGAGTGTATACATGTGTATGTGCATGTGCGTATTAGTTGCGTATATGCCCCTTTTGAAATTAGAGCTATGTGTACACATGATTGAGTAAACAACATTTCATACTAAGCTATATTTATGTGTAAAATTCGTAACGATGTCAATCTTATGGTTATATGATCCAAAGTGCGTTTACAATATATAGTAATAAACTAGAAAATATTACTTTCTTTCACATTTTTACAATAATAACCTTCTGAACAACTTGGTTTAATGTTATAGAGATAATAATAGTTATTTATTACACGGCATTGAAAGAGTAATTCAAATTTCTTATAGGCTTTTCGTGGTGATACCTCATCGTGGTGAAAAGGTTTGTGTATCGCCATGATCACCAAAGTTATATTAGTCTGGGATATCTATCCTACGGTGGTTTGTCATGAGCTATCAAACTGAAGTCCTCCAGCATCACCAGTGTTCAGTGGCCACCATGGTAATGAAGATGGCCAAACACCATATAGGAATACGGATGTCTGAGACCTTTATCAAGCAGTGGACTAGAAGCGACTCCATTTGTTGTTGTGTATATATATATATATATATATATACATATATATATATATATATATATATACATATACATATATATATATATATATATATATGTGTGTATATATAATTGTTTTTATCACAACCTTTTGTTTACTTATTAACATGTTTGACTTTGAAAAAACCTGATGTGGATATACACATCTTTTGCAAACTTTTAGGAAAATTGTCCTACCTTATAAAAAATAAGTTTCTTATTTGTGCGTACAAACTTATTTTTCTTCTTCCGTGTAAATATTGAGACCGAATCGATTTAAGCATTATATTTGATTTAAGCAATATATTTGAGGATCAAAATTAGCATTAAAATATGTTTTGAAATTTCAAAAGGTTTTGGCACAAATAATCAAATTTTTGGCATTTTACTAAAAGAAATATAAAGTGTGAACGGAAATGTAATTCCGTTTTCTAATAATAGATATGAAAAATTTATATATTTTTATGTAATCATCCAATAAAGGTATCAACATTATATTTGTTACATTTATTGATGAGCACAAATTCACCTTTTAGTAAGGAAGAACTTACGAGAAAGAGAGAGAGAGAGAGAGAGGAGAGAGAGAGAGAGAGAGAGAGAGAGTATTAAGCTTTTGATAGAAAAACACAGGTAGATAACAGAGAGAGAGAGAGAGAGAGAGAGAGAGAGAGAGAGTGAGCCTTTTCTGGTAAAATAAAAGGGAGAGAGAGAGTGAGAGAGAAAAAAGAGAGAGAGAGGGAGTATTAAGCTTTGATAGAGACAGACAGATACACAAATGATGAGAGAGAGAGAGAGAGAGAGAGAGAGAGAGAGAGAGAGAGAGAGTTCTTAAAGAGATAACTACATATCTAATTTGGAAATAGAGAGAGAGAGAGAGAGAGAGAGAGAGAGAGTTCTTAAAGAGATAACTACATATCTAATTTGGAAATAGAGAGAGAGAGAGAGAGAGAGAGAGAGAGAGAGAGAGAGTTCTTAAAGAGATAACTACATATCTACTTTGGAAATAGAGAGAGAGAGAGAGGAGAGGAGAGAGAGAGAGAGAGAGAGAGAGAGAATAAAATGGATTTTTTTTTTCAAATTACAAGGTCTTCCAAACATTTTAATAAAAAGAGAAATTCAACATCTCTTTTAGTCTTGTGATTGACGGATCTTTTGTTTATAACTGCATCTTAATGTTGGGTCTATCGGATGTTTATCGGCTCATCTGGAATAAAAACCTTTTCCAGATAATAATTCCATCCTAAACCATTGCTTTAACCTTGAATGAGTCTGGCCTTGTGATTATGGTTTTCCTAAAAGAATATATGTATAATTTATGAAGTCTTTTGTGTGCGTAAGAATGTTACTGGAACATGGTCTTACAATGTTATGGGGTAGAGTTCTCTTGATTGAGGGTACACTAGGGCTTACTATTCTATCTTATATCTCTTCCACTCTTTTTTATCTTATATAGTTTATATATGAAATATTTTCTTAATATTGTTTCCGTTCTTCAAATATTTAATTTTAATTGTTCATTGCTTCTCTTGTAGTTTATTTATTTCCTTATTTTCCTTTCCTCAGTAGGCTATTTTTCCTTGTTGGAGCCTTGTGACTTATAGCCTCCTGCTTCTCCAACTACGGATTTAGAATTTTAAAAGAATAAAAATTTATGATTTCTGTGGTCTAGTGGTACTGAGTCTCCTCTCATCTCAATGCCCAGGTTTCAATATTGATCCTTGGATAAGTTGAGAGCGATGCAACATCAATCAATAACTTAACAATTCTATTTTACTCCCTTTGAATTATGTATTGAATGGAGAACCGATTAGTTTGTCAAACAAGAAGAATTTTTATATAGGCATTTGTTAAATCTTACACAAGAGACGAAAAGTACTCTAGAATGTTTTAAGTACTAAGTAAATAATTTTGAAATTGTATAAAACAGAAGTTTTTTCGATGTATTTCGTTGTCAATGAGTGCTCTATTAGGTCACGCATGCGCAGTAATCAAATTCGATAAATATCGTATTACTGGATTTTCCAAAGTTTAAAAAGGATATTTGCTCCAAAGCTATACATTTAAAAAACATGTAATTTTACTTAAAAATATATTGTTCTCTGACGTATTTCATTAAAATACAGACGAACCTAATTTTTACCATACTTACTTTTTACCTTTTACTGGTTGGTGATCGTAATATCACTCCTTTACGCCAATATGTCCTGTAAAATTTACTGGTCTATGCCGCTTTTCAGTAAAATACGGGGAGACTTTAAGTATACCCTAATTTGTTATTTTGTTTGACCGTAATATCACTCTTTACGTCAATATATCCAGTAAAATATACTGTCATAAGCCGTATTTTAGTAAAATACAGGTGACTGAAATTTTTACCAGATTTTTTTTTTATCTTTTACGGGTTGGTGACCGTCAATATATCCGTTTTTAAAACGGCAAATGCAAAGGAACATTTATTCTAGGATTTTTATAGTTCTATTACTGCAAATTTTTAACAGTGTGTTTCCCAAACTTACAATGAGGAATAGGAGAAATGATGCAATGCTAAAGAAGAGATAGGAGATGCATTTATTCCAGTGTAGAGGATTATGTAAAAGTATATGATAAAGGACATCTATATTCTTTCTAGGACTCGTTGTGGACCTAATCAGGTTAGGTAGGTAGTTAGAAAGGGTTTTTAATAATCATAATTCGTGTTGAAGAAATAACAGTTTAAAACCGTATCTTTCTTGTATCTCGCTACATCAGCAAAATCATCCTAAATCTCTTCATTTCTAAAAACCGAATATATATATATATATATATATTGGAACATATTTGGTAATGCAATTAAAACAACGATACTCGGCAGAGTTAGAGCCAATTGAATCTAACTGATGAGGCATCTGTCCTCGAAAAAATGGAACCCTGAACTTTTTTACTCTTAATATCCAATACAATTCAAGACAAGGGTCTTCGTAATTGCTCTTGAGATGGTAATTTGTGACGTCATATAGGTTCTTCTCTCCAGAGGGAAATAGGTTTTGCAATAGGTTCGTAATAAGAAATAATTTCGTAGTAGGTATGAGAATTGAACCATCTGTTATTAGACTCCTGTATCAGTGAATACACTAGAGAGTTAAAATGTAATTTCTTAAGATTATTGATTTTGATAATGGGGCAAATAATTGTTAAAAGCTATTCCAATAAATTTACTACTTAAACGTTGTGATGACCACGTTTTAGCGCCCTCTGATTGGTGAATGCCTGACTGGGGTTCGAGTCCCACTCAAACTCGTTAGTTCCTTTGGTCCCTGTAACATCACCATCCTTATGAGCTGAGGATGGGGATGTTGGGGGAGACTTTAGGTCTTCCTTCTGAGTCATTAGCAGCCATTGCGTGGCCCTACTTGGTCCTAGCTTGGGCACTGGTCTATAATGTAATATGGTCAGTCTGTAGGCCATTTATCCCGCTTTCTAGGGCACTATCACTGTCCCTTTCCTCTGCCATTTATGAGGGGTCTTTAAACCCTAAGCTTCGTATTTAATTCATTGAATTATCATTATGCATATTTCTGATATTTGTAAATCGTGAAAATTTCCAAAAACCATTTAATTCATATCTCTGGTTTTGCTTCAATTAAAATAAATAAAGTCTGTGCTTTATATTATTGGTTTAAAAAAATCATTTTCTGGAGAGAGAGAGAGAGAGAGAGAGAGAGAGAGAGAGAGAGAGAGAGAGAGAGATTGAATATATTCTAATGTATGGTAAAATTTGTGATAATGATTATAGCCCTTAAGGTATTTCATTCATCTTTACTTTGAGATTGTTATTAGAACAGTCTCTCTCTCTCTCTCTCTCTCTCTCTCTCTCTCTCTCTCTCTCTTTATATATATATATATATATATATAACTATATATTTAATGTATATACATATGAGAATATAAACATATATATATATATATATATATACACACCCAAACATACATACCAATGCATGTAGAATATCAAGGCATGCATAATCGAATGTTTCCACGAAAGTGCACACATTCGCTCTAAGAATCCTCGAATTGAGAATAGTATATTTCCGGACGAAGAAATCGGACACATTATTCCTTGACTGTAATTATACCAGGGAAGGCGGAGGTCTGTGAAATTCTTCATTTGCCTCGTTTACCGATTTAACATGGAGATTAGGATTGAAGAGGGATTCGGTGTGAGGAATAAATGCATGTGAACATATATATATATATATATGTGTGTGTGTGTGTATTTATATATATATATATATATATGTATATATATATATATATATGTGTGTGTGTATGTATATATATATATATATATATATATACATATATATATATATATATATGTATATATATACATATATATATATATATATATAAATACACACACACACATATATATATATATATAAATACACACACATATATATATATATTTATATATATATATATATATATACATACATATATATATATATATATATATGTACAATATATATATATATATATATATACATACATAAATACAGTTTATACTATATGTATTTTAATCATTTTGACTAGATATGATATATTAATCAAAGAAATCAAAAGAATACTTATCAATAAAGAGAGAGAGAGAGAGAGAGAGAGAGAGAGAGAGAGAGAGAGATCTTATTTTAAAGACGATACATGTAATGTATATATAAACTTCATTAGAATTATTGAATTTTATTTATAAATATTAATGAAATATTTGTAGCTTATGTATAGAATCTCTCCTCCCATTTAGCCATCAAAAATCATTAAATCTTATTAATGATTTATGGAGCTCAAATGTAAGTGTTTGCGTTCAATTATTCATTGAGAGAAAAAGAAAAACGTATGATTAAAATATGACAAAAGTACATACTTGATTGATTGAAATGTTATCAGAGATGTTAAATAATGTTAAATAATATAAATGAACTGATAAGTTAAACTTTCATAAATTTTAACTAAAAAAAAATTTTTTTATAATAATCTCATTTATAAAAGAAGTCTGTAAAATATTATGTAATGTTATATAGTATAAATGAATTAATGAGTTACAATTTCATAAATTTAATTAAGATAACAATTTTCAATGATAATTTCATTTATAAAAGAGATCTGAAAAAAATTATGAGTAGAAACACGCTTTATAGATTTCCGCCTTTATATCCACTTAAAATCATTAAAAGTACATTGTTATTCCATCTATTGTCCATCTGGACAGACAATCACAATTTGCATTTGAGACACTATGTTTATAATGAGTATCTGAAAGCCTACGACGGCTTATTAGTTATTTGAAAGTTTGCAACTCATAGTAAGACCAATAAAATCTGCTAGTTTTACTAGTTATCAAAGATTTAAATACCATTTACATTGGAGCATATTTGACAATCTCTCTCTCTCTCTCTCTCTCTCTCTCTCTCTCTCTCTCTCTCCTACATCCCAACAGAATATTTCCAAGTAAGTTCAGAAAATATTTACTTAAAACTATAAATCAATTATAAAAAAAAAAAACATGACAAAAGTAAAGTGAAAAATGCTGCTACATAATTATTTAGATATTTATGGAATCATTTATTCAGAGAATAATTCAGTGACTATTCCCCCTGGCTATTTTGTTGAATATATTTTCATTTCAGTTAACAAAATGGATCTAGATTAAAATTAGCCTAAGGGGAATTCTAAAAGATGTTTATATATATACATATATATATATATATATATGGATATATATATATATATATATATGTATATATATATATATATGTATATATATATATATATATATATATATTTATATATATATATATATATATATATTTATATATATAAATATATATATATGTATATATATATATATATATGTATGTATATATATATATATATATATATACATACATATATATACACATATATATACATATATATATGCATGTATATACTGTACTGTATATATATATATATATATATGCATATATATACATATATATATATATATATATACATATATATATATATATATATATAAAGATATATATATATATATGTGTGTGTGTGTACGGATATATATATATATATATATACATACATATATAATTATATATATATATATATACGAATGTATATATATACATATATATATATATATATATACATATATATATAAACAAATATATACAAATATATATATATTTATATATATAAATATGAATACATTTATGCAAAATATATATATATATATATATGTGTGTGTGTGTGTATATAAATATATATATATATATATACATGCATATATATATATATATACGTATGTATATATATATATATATATATGTATATATATGTATATATATATATATATATATCCATATATATATATATATATATATGCATACGTATATATATATATATATATACATGCATATGTATATATATACATATATATATATATATATATATTTATATACACACACACATATATATATATGTATATATATATATATATATGTGCATAAATGTAATCATATATATATATATATATATATGTACGTACATATACATATATATATATATATATATGGATATATATATATATATATATTTATATATATATGTTTATATATAAATATGTAAATATATATATATATATATATATGTATATATATATATATATATAAATATATATATACATATATATATATATATATATGTATATAGTGTGTGGTATGTATACATGCCTTGATTTAGTTATTAAAGCTCTTGGGATGAAACTGCTTATAATAACTACATATAATTGGATTTCTAATAACCAACGAACTTACCAAACGCAAATCACATGAAACCTAACTCACATATTAACAGATATTTTCGCTAATCAAAATGGCATATATATATATATATATATATATATGTAATAATTAGAATAGTAATATTACATGTTTAAAACAAATGATGTAATATGTCATGTTGGTTGGAAGAGCTAACCCTGGGATTTGCTGTAGTCATTCAAATTATAAACAGGATGTATAATGCAAACCTCGGCAAATTGACATTCTTTCTTAACGTCAACACATTGTCTCCTCGTGTGAAAGTTTGTGACGTCACCGGATGCAGGTGTCTTCCGATTCCGTCACGTGGCTAAGTTAAAGCAAGCATACGATATCTGTGATATCGATAATTTATTCAGTTCATATCTAAACTTCGCCAGAATTGGTCGTCTGGACCAAACACAGCTTCCTCCAGTGATGGAGATGTTTAACTCTGTTGTTTTATAAAAATAAAACTTAAAAACATTAAGATGTATTCAGTTAATCCATTTAAATACATCTGAAAACAACTCATACTCAAATGTGTGCTTAAGACAGTAGCACACCAATAAATGGTGGCAGCGATTAAACTCTAAGACAGCGGTTAAACTCTAAGAATTAGAGAAATATCTTCAAGACTTCAAAATAATAGCTGTAAAACCAGAGAAATATCTTCAAGACTTCAACATAAAAGCTGTAAAACCAGAGAAATATCTTCAAGACTTCAAAATAAAAGCTGTAAAACCTGATAAAGATCTTCAAGAACTCAACATTATCTACAAGAATCTACAATTTTGATTAAGTCCAACGGAAAAGCTAACATCAACATATGTTAGTATACAACTTGAATCTTCAATCAACATCCTAGGAAACCCAAGGACTGGCGTTCAACAATTGCAAGACATATCCAGGAAGAACTACATTCAACAAGAAACTAGAACGAGACATCGCTAACAAAACATCAAGAGAGAGAGAGAGAGAGCGAGGACGTGTCGACTTCATATATAAGCTAAGTACAGACGTTTTTGTATTCATTTCAGTTTGGGCAGTGAAGTGTAGTTATCACAAGTCGTTAGTCAATTGTTACTGGGGTGAGTGAATTCCTAAACTTTGTTATAAGAAACTCCGAATTCTCATTTAGAATTTTTCTTTCTTTGTGCTAATTCCTTTTTCTTTCAGAAACTCTTGGGGGGAAATGTTTTGGGGATTAGTAACATTGTTGGGGGAATTTTGTTATACATATGCGTTTACGCAGTGGGCGTCTGTACTCATATAGATATTTTGATAGGATTGAAAGGGGTCAAAGAGATAGAAAAAAGAAATACAGCAGTCATGGCTCCTCCTGTCAGCCCTACCCCTGGACCTAGTGGTGTAGGCCAGGCTAATCCTCCTCCAATTGTGACGCTTGTAAATGCCAGGTCAGCAATCCTTCCTTTTCAAGGTCGTGTCAACGGGTTCTTGCCACAAAATGTGGAGTCATGGATTTCATCCGTTGATGCCCATTTAAATGCCAAACAAATCGTAGATCCCTTTGTACAATTACAAGAAGCTAAAAGTTTTATAGATTTTTCTAAAGGGGATGCGAGTGCGTATTTAAGAGGTGTTTCATTTCAAGAAGCTGTTACTTGGGATGATTTCAAAGTTAGGTTACGCGCGATTTATGGGGGTGAGGAAGCTTTGGATGTAGTGTTAACGTTACGAAATACACTTAATCAAGCCACTATGAATCGGCTTAATGTTATTGAGAGAGCAGCTCTCATAGCTGATAGGCTTAACGAATATCAGGACATTTTAGGTAATTCCACTTGGGTTACTAACGATAACATCTCCGTGAAAGATTTTTTACGATTAATGTATTTAACTTGCATGACACTTATGTTGCCTGAAGCTTTAGTGCGGTGCTTTGATAAGAAGTTAATGCCTGCAAGTACGGAATTGGATGTCTATAAACAGATAAAGAAACACATGTCCAAGTGTCCAGATCTCGATCCCGTGTTAACTCAAGTTTTTGCTAAGAATGAAACAAAACCACAAACAGTGAACGTAATTAACAGTCCAGTAGCGGGAGTGACGTGTTACAACTGCAAACGTCAAGGTCACATAAGCGCAGACTGTAGAACGAAATTTTGTTCAGTTCACAACACAGCATCACATTCTTATAGTCAATGTTACGCGCGTAAGACACAACAATATCCTAGAAATACACAGTCAATTCCACAGTCAGTTCCATATGGAAATAAAAAGAAAAATCCTCATTTTAACAATAAGAAGAAACAACAAAATGTCAATGCAGTTCAGAGTCCGAAACAAACAAACACTTCTTCAAATATCGCTGAGCCTGGGCCGTCAAACCAGACCTCGCAAAGTCAGCCTAATTTTCAGAATGTGCAGAGCAAAGCAAATACCACATAGTTAACTCTAGAGGGGAAGAGAGTGATGTTGGGTCAAGGTCATTTATGTCAACATCAATAGTATTGAATAATCAATTTAATGTTTTATCAGATAATTGTGAGACAATAGATTTTCCTATGAAACACACGGCCGAATTAAGTAAAACAGTGCATGCTCCCGTAGATTTGCAAGGAATTCATACAATAATAAGCCAAAATGAGTTACGGCCAACCTTATATGCTGTAAATTTAGAACACAAATCCTTTACGTTATTTTTTGACTCTGGTAGTCCACGTAATATTATGGATTTGAAGACGCATCATTTGTTGTTTTCGAACTTTCCGATTGAAAAATCAGGAATTAGACTTTCAGGTATAGGAAATAATGAATTAAACGTCATAGGCATAACTCATATTCAGTTCAGAGTCGGTAATCGCACGTTTGCCGATACATTTGTTGTTGTAAAAAACATTAATATGTATCCAGCTGTAATTATAGGATACCCATCTATGGGAAATCAAAACATTATCTTAGCTCCTGCCAAGCACGGCGTGTATATCAAAGGGAAATTCTATAAGTCTTCTAATACCTTAAAGTCAGTTTTGGATAAAAAGGAGACGACAAATGTAACCGTAACGTACGTTGAAGAACCAATAACTTGTCTCACTAATAAAGAAATAATATACGCGACCCAGCAGAATTCTCGTTCACCCGTAATATCATCTTGCACGCAATATATCGAACCAAACATACCTTCGAATTTAATAGTGCAAATAAAGAAAACACTACCGGGATCTGAAATATTAATCCTTTCCGATACTTTGTAAACTAACGGATTGTCTGTCACACAAGCTATTTATACAGTAGGCTCACATCAGCAATGTAATATCGAAGTCTGTAATCATTTAAATAACACTTTAGTAATTCACAAAAATCAACATATCTTGGATGTAGAAGTTTATAAACATCGTATTCTTACCGTTGCTGAAATCAATCACTCTCAATCAGTTGCGGATGAATCCCTTTTGCGATCTATTAAAAATAAAATCAGTAAGGACATTCAAGACGAAGAAATTCAGCAGAAAATTTTTGAACTTTTAACTAAATATACAGATGTCTTTTCCACTACGGATGGATCCTTAGGAAAAACAGATGTGATCGAGCATCAAATAAGGTTAAAAGACAAGCAGAAAATTATATATGTACCCTCGTACAGACTCCCTATGAAATTCCAGAATGAAATAAATGATGGAGTAGGTAAAATGTTAGAGGAAGAGTCATTAGAAAATCAAACAGCCCTTATAATTTTCCTTTAATAGTTGTACCGAAAAAAGATCGAACATGGCGTATCTGCGTCGACTTTCGTCGTCTAAACGAGGAAACGATCCCTGATTGATTCCCAGTGCCATGTACTGACGATATTTTGTCTTTGTTAGGTCAGAATAAATATTTTACCAGTTTGGACTTACTTAAAGGCTTTCACCAGATATCATTAGAAGAAGATAGTATCCCATACACAGCCTTCAGCACAGCCAGGGGACATTATGAATTTTTGCGGATGCCTTTTGGTTTACGTTGTGCTCCTATAACATTTACAAGAATGATTAACATAGTGTTTGGAGACTTGTTAGGGGATATATTGCATGCCTATATGGATGATCTTGTAATCTTTTCCAACACCTTAGAAGAACATCTACGTAAGTTAGAACTAGTACTACAGAAATTAAGACAACATAACTTAAGGGTAAAGATTAGTAAGTGTGAGTTTTTCAAAACAGAATTAATATATTTGGGTTTCATGGTGTCAAGCCAAGGTCTTAAAGTAGTCCATGATAAGGTGTCGGCTATACGTAATTTTCCCATACCTACTAATGTCAAGGGAATACAGCAATTTATGGGTTGTAGTGGATATTACAGGCGTTTTATACGCAACTATTCAATAATAGCCGCTCCTTTAACTGATCTTACGAAGAAGGGCGTAGATTTCATATGGTCTGAGCAACATCAACAGGCGTTTAATACTTGAAAGATGAACTGTGTAGTTCTCCTATCTTAAAATTTCCTGACTTCGGTAAGGAATTCTTCATTGCAACAGACGCCTCAGACTTAGGAGTAGGAGGGGTATTGCTTCAGCAATATGATAAACAGTTTTTCCTGATAGCTTTCTATTCTCGAAAATTGAGAACTTCCGAAAGTAAGTATGCAGTAATAGACAAGGAAGGACTAGCTATTGTTAATTCGCTAGTGCATTTTAAGTTCATAATTTACGGTTATCCCGTTAAGGTTCTTACTGACCATAAACCACTAACAGAGTTCTTTAAAGGCTTCAATCACAGCCCTAAACGAACTCGGTGGCATTTGATCATTCAAGATTTTGGCGCAAGAATCGGGTATTTACCTGGGAAAGCAAATATCATTGCGGATGCATTATCACGCACCCCCGGGTCATCTTGTACGGAGCATTTAGCTGAATTAATATATATATCAACATCCATGCCTATTGTAAAAACAATATCTGAACAAGAAGATTTAGGCTGGAGTGCTGAATTGTTACAGACTGAGCAAAGAAAAGATCAGAAAATAGAAACAATTATAAATGCTTTGAAAGGCAATCATAAAGAAAAAGAATATATAAAGTATAAGCAGCAGAATTATGTAATCAAAGATAATATTCTGTGTAGGACTGTGACAAGGAAAACCCGCAATACACCACATGTAACTAACGACCAGGTAGTAGTACCAATCTCACTTATTTCCACTGTCCTGAATTGGTTGCATTCAAATCCATTACATGGACACCCTGGGTTCTCATTAATGTCACAGAAAGCCAAATCATTGTTTTATTGGCATACAATGCTTACAGATATAAAAAGACACATAGCTAATTGTCGCACATGTCAGGAAAACAAAGGGCATACGAAAACACCTGTCAGCCTAGGAGCTTATCCTGTTCCCAATCAACCCTTTGAATACATTTAGATTTGTTAACAGGATTTTACGAGTCAGACAGAGGAAATAAGCACCTCTTAGTAATTATAGATGCTTTAACTCGATATATAGAACTAATAGCGCTTAAAACTAAAACTGCGATTGAATGCGCTAGGAAGTTTTACGAGTGTTACATTTGTAAACATGGAATTCCACACATGATAATCTCAGACTCGGGTGGTGAATTTAATAATCACTTTCTTACCTCATTGTGTGAATTCCTCAACATAAAGAAGATCAATACCATGATATATCACCCAGAGTCGAATGGGCTAGTGGAAAGAGCAAATAGGAAGATATTAAATATATTGAGGGTAACACTAGGGGGATCAGACCCCAACTGGGATATTGCAATACCGGCGGCACTGAGTACTCTGAATCATTCATATCATATATCAATTAAAATGTCACCGCATGAAGCATTGTATGGTACCCCAGTTTGAACACCTTTCCATGTATTAACGCCTACAACTAATCTATCAAATCCTTTAAAAGAATGTATAAATGCAAGTATAAGTCGATATGATATCCTTCGAAAGAATTTAGAAGAATCAAACATCATAATGAAAAGGAATCATGATAAAATAGCGAAACCAACTAAAACATATACCGTGGGTGATAACATCTATATTCAAATCAATGTCAGAAAAGGGCTCAACTATAAACTAACACCTAAGTTTGAAGGCCCATTTAACATTTTGGAAACATTAACGGCCAATAGGTTTAGAATTCAAAACGTAGCCCAACCCACGGATGAGAGAATAGTACCATTGTCTCACATAAGAAATTAAAAAGAAAAGAGAGGAAAAGAAGTGAGGAAAAATTTTATTTTGTGTGACTAAAAGTTTTCTTTTTAATATAGGAGTAATTACATATATTTTTTCTCGTTACAGGTTTCCAAGATGAATTTTTTGTTGTTGGGAGTGATATTGTTCGCTCAGACATTTTTTTCGTATGGGATGAGTTCTAAGACTAAAAATATATTTTAAATATGGCAATATAGTTGAAAGACAAGAAGACATTTTTGTTACATCAACCAACGTAATTGTCGAAGTGCATTATGCAAGCAATTTTTCTTCAAGAGAATGATGTCACTAGCTTAAGAACCGCCATTTCAAGGTTTTCTGCATCATTGGATGAGTTGCATAGAAGACATTTTCATTTGACTACTAAGAGTTTGCTTGGATCAACATTAAAAGTTGCAGAGATGCTATCTGATGACTTGAAAAATAAGACTGGCGAGACAGGATCTTTGGCTTATGACCTTTTGATGTGGACTGTAGGACACGAACATAAAGAAAGACGGAATCCGTTCATTTATGCTGCATTAAGCATCTTTGGGTCTGTTGCAAGTTTAGGTTTAGGAATTTCCAATCGTCTTAAAATTAGTAATCAAAATAAGAAAATTGAGTTCTTGACTCATAAAGATGAATTGATTATGTCAGAACTAAGGGATCAGTTAGCTTCAATCAATAAAATTATGGATTTGTTAAATGAACATTCAGATAATATCGTTCAAATTATGGAAGTACAGGATTTGTTGGCAACATTAACGTATTATGATTCAAAGATAGATCACATACATAACAGAATTGCACATTTCATTGAGAAATCCAAGGATTATGTAGAAGCTATCACGTTAGCAACTAAAGGTGTATTGACGCCCCATTTGTTGCCTATACGTTACTTAAAATTAGTTCTGGAGAACGGAAGGGATAAACTAGGCTATGTTCCTTTGTTAGACGAACAGAGGTTAGAATTTTATTACAGCCTGATTACAGTAAACGTAGATAATAACAAGATTAGGATTACAATTCCCTTTGATTCTTCTGATGCCTGGCAATCTTACAGGATATCACCATTTCCGACTTTCATGACGAATCACTCAAATCCAGTAATATCCAGTTTGACAGGACACGTATTGATTTCCCCAGACAAGGAAACATATACGGTCATTAAAGACTTAAATCAATTAACTCACTGTTCAGACGCAATGGATAGAAAAATATGTACAGCTGACTCATTTGAATTCCGTAAAAACTTAATGGATTCATGCGAGTTAGGTATAGTGCTAGACGGTGCTCTCTCCCATACAAGTGAAAATTGTCTGGATAAGCTTTATCCCTTTGACAATAAAGAATTCAATTGCAGACTAAATAATGGCTCGTGGATACGATACGACAAGGAC
>NC_090758.1:30672534-30690034 GCF_036898095.1 Palaemon carinicauda | reverse complement strand
TCTCTCTCTCTCTCCAGAAAAATATTTTTTAAATCAATAATATAAAAAACAAACTTTATCATAGGGAATAGAAAGTTTTATTTCATAAACTATTTTCTAAACGCGTTAATATTATACATAGATTTATTGAAAAAAAAAAAAAAAAAAAAAAACATGACCAACATTTATACAACCAAGGCTCCACATCCATATTCACACAGTAGTAATTGATTGCACATTGCTCTGAAAAGCCAATATTCTGCATAACTGGTTTAGAATGACCGGAAAGGCCACAAAACCATTTTTTATTTACCTGTAACTGAATAAATTCATCCTTTTTTAAAAAACAAAGTGATATCCGAGTTTTTCACTTTCCATCTTACAACTGGATTGTTTTTATTTTTTTTTTATAATAGTACAATGTAATTCTTTTCGAATATTTATTAATATATTGCCTTTTATTTTATTGTAAAATGATTTCATCCCAAAATTTTGTTCAATAGAGTTTTTAACCTGAATTTAAAGTAGTTTATCTCCACTAAATATTAAAAACAATTATCTGGTTGTATATATATATATATATATATATATATATATATATATATATATATATATATATATATATATATATATATATATATATGTATATATATATATATATATATATATATATATATATATACATATATATATATATATATATATATATATATATATATATATATATATGTATGTATATTCATATATACATATATATATATATATATATATATATATATATATATATATATATATATATATATATATATATATATATATATGTATATTCATATATACATATATATATATATATATATATATATATATATATATATATATATATATATATATATATATATATGAACATATATCACAAGCACACGTGATTTTAATTAATGTAAATATCACCCACGAGTGGCATTTAATACCGAATTCTATCTTGGGAATATATATCCACTTGGAATTCATTTTTATGGTAACAGCTTCCGGCCGGGTGGGGATTCGAACCACCACCTTTTCGGCTGGTAACTATGCCTGCAGTGACCATACCGACTCAGCCATCAAGAGAGACTCTCTTGATGGCTGAGTCGGTATGGTCACTGCAGGCATAGTTACCAGCCGAAAAGGTGGTGGTTCGAATCCCCACCCGGCCGGAAGCTGTTACCAATAAAAATGAATTCCAAGTGGATATATATTCCCAAGATAGAATTCGGTATTAAATGCCATTCGTGGGTGATATTTACATATATATATATATATATATATATATATATATATATATATATATATATATATATATATATATATATATATATATATATATATATACACGCACACACACACCACACACACATATATATATATATATATATATATATATATATACTATATATATATATATATATATATATATATATATATATATATATATATATATATATATATACATTTTCATATTTCTTTCTGGTCACGCTTAGTGGCGTTGACAGACGTATAACTACTCGGTTTCTTACTCTTCCTTGGGTAGGAGGAAAGAAAATAGTCATATTTATTCAAATATTTAGCTCCACTTTTTGACGGGTCGCGTACACTAGTTTTGCAATAATTTCACCATTGTTATGGACTGATATTGCCCAATAAAAATGTTGTTTAATCTTACCAAGACATATTAAATCTATTTCTTTCCCATATAATGATTTAACACCTAGTTTTTCATTTAAATCCAACAATAATTAAAAGGAGTATTTTTTTTTATAAGTCTACCAATTATCAGAAAGCTAATTAAAAAAAATCTATCACCAAGTGCAATAAATAACATTTCCAAGATATAATGAATATATTGATTCGTGTTACTTACAATCAATATATAAGAAAAATCAATTGATTTTTTTATAATAATCCATTGTATTTCTGAATATCAGATTAGAACTTCCTGTTATGTTTCTTACACTAAACACTGCTTTGTTCGTCATAAAAAGATCTACTGTAGCTAATATCATATTCTATTTTGATTTAAGCGAAACAAGATATATGAATTAAATGGTTTCTGGAAATTTTCACGATTCACAAATATCAGAAATATGTATAATGATAATTCTATGAATAAAATACGAAGCTTAAGGTTTAAAGACCACTCATAAATGGCAGAGGAAAGGGAGAGTGATAGTGTCCTAGCTAGCAGGATAAATGGCCTACACACTGTCCATATTATATTGTGGACCAGTGCCCAAGCTAGGACCAAGTAGGGCCACGCAATGGCTGCTAATGACTCAGCAGATAGATCTATAGGCTCCCCCAACATCTCCATCCTCGGCTCATAAGGATGGTAAGGTTACAGGGACCAAAGTAACTAACGAGTTTGAGTGGGACTCGAGTCGCAGTCAGGCATTCACCAATCAGAGACGCTACAACGTGGTCACCACAACGTTTAAGTAGTAATTTTATTGAAATAGCTTTTAACAATTATTTGCCCATTATCAAAATCAATAATCTGAGAAATTATATTTTAACTCTCTAGTGTCTTCACTGATACAGGAGTCTAATAACAGATGGATCAATTCCCATACCTACTACGAAACTATTTACTATTACGAACCTATTTCAAAACCTATTTCCCTCTGGAGAGAAGAACCTATATGACGTCACCAATTACCATCTCAAGAGCAATTACGAAGACCCTTTGTCTTGAATCGAATTGGATATTGAGAGTAAAAAGTTCAGGGTTCCATTTTCCGAGGACAGATGCCTCATCAGTTAGATTCAATTGGCGCTAACTCTCCCGAGTATCGTTGTTTTAATTGCATTATCAGATATGTTCTAATATATATATTTGGATTTTTATAAATGAAGAGGTTTGGGATGATTTTGTTGATGTAGGGAGGTACAAGAAAGATACAGTTTTAAATTATTATTTCTTCAACACGAATTGTGATTATTAAAAACCCTATCTAACTATCTACCTAACCTGATTAGGTAAACAATGAGTCTTAGAAAGAATATAGATGTCCTCTATCATACACTTTTAGATAATCTTCTACATTGGAATAAATGCATCTCCTATCTCTTCTTTAGCATTGCATCATTTCTCTTATTCCTCATTGTAAATTTGGGAAATACACTGTGAAAAATTTGCAGTAATAGAACTATAAAAATCCTGGAATAAATGTTGCCAGGCATTTACCGTTTTGAAAACGGATATATTGACGGTCACCAACCCGTAAAAGATAATAAAGAAATCTGGTAAAAATTAGTCACCTGTATTTTACTGAAATAAGGCTTATGACAGTATATTCTACGGGATATATTTCCGTAAAGAGTGACATTACGGTCAAACAAAATAACAAAGTAGGGTATAATTAAGGTCTTCCGTATTTTACTGAAATACGGCATAGACCAGTAAATTTCACAGGACATATTGGCGTAAAGGAATGATATTACTATCACCAACCCGTAAAAGGTAAAAAGAAAGTAGGGTAAAAATTATGATCGTCTGTATTTGACTGAAATACGTCAGAGAACAATATATTTTTACGTAAAATTGCGTTTTTTTTTTTTTTTTCTAAGAGTATAGCAATGGAGCACATATACTTTTAAACTTTGGAAAATCCAGCAATACGATATTTATCGAATTTTATTACTGCGCATGCGTGACCTAATAGAGCACTCATTGACAATGAAATATATCGAAAAAACTACTGGTCTATACAATTTCAAAATTATTTACTCAGTACTTAAAACCTTCTGGAGTACTTTTCGTCTGTTGTGTAAAATTTAACAAATGACTATATAAAAATTCTTCTTGTTTGACAAACTTATCGATTCTCCATTCAATGCATAATTCAAAGGGAGTTAAATAGAATTGTTAAGTTATGATTGATGTTGCATCGCTCTCAACTTAACCCAGGATCAATATTGAAACCTGGCCATTGAGATGAGAGGAGACTCGGTACCACTAGACCACAGAAACTATAATTTTGTATTTATTTCAAAATGATACATCCCTAGTTGGAGAAGCAGGAGGCTATAAGTCACAAGGCTCCAACAAGGAAAAATAGCCTACTGAGGAAAGGAAGTAAGAAAATAAATAAACTACAAGAGAAGCAATGAACAATTAAAATGAAATATTTGAAGAACGATAAAATATTAAGAAAATATTTCATATATAAACTATATAAGATAAAAAAGAGTGGAAGAGATATAAGATAGAATAGTAAGCCACTAGCCCTCAAGCAAGAAAACTCTACCCCAAAATATTTGAAGACCATATTCACATAACATTCTTACGCACACAAAAGACTTCATAAATTATAAATATATTGTTTTAGGTAAAACATAATAAAAAAAAAGGTTCATTCAAGTTTAAAGCAATGTTTAGGATGGAATTATTATCTGGAAAAGGCTTTATTCCAGATTAGCCGATAAACGTCCGATTGACCCAACATTACGATGCAGTTATAAACAAAAGATCCGTCAATCACAAGACTAAAAGAGATGTTGAGTTTCTCTCTATATTAAAATGGTTGGAAGACTTGTAATTTGAAAAAAAAAATCCATTTTTAATTATCTCTCTCTCTCTCTCGCTCTCTCTCTCTCTCTCTCTCTCTCTCTCTCTCTCTCTCTCTCTCTCTCTCTCTCTCTCTCTCTCATTTGTGTATCTGTCTTTCTTGGTCAAAGAGTAATACGCGCTCTCTCTCTCTCTCTCTCTCTCTCTCTCTCTCTCTCTCTCTCTCTCTCTCTCTCTCTCTCTCTCTCTCTCTCTACAGATGTTCCATCAGTAAATGCTATAAATATAATCTTGATACCCTCATTGCATGATTATATAAAAATATATAATTTTTTTTTTTATATTTGTAATTGGAAAACGGATTTACAAATGCATTTGCTCAAAACTGCATGTTTCTTTATGTTAATGGCCACAAATTAAATTATTTGTGCCAAAAATCTTTTGAAATCTCAAAAGAGATTCGTAGGCCAATTCTTATTGTCAAATATATTGCTAAAATATCTTTGGTCCCTATATACAAACAAGAAACTGATTTTTTATAAGGTAGGACAATTTTCCTAAAAGTTTGCACATGATGTGTATATACACATCAGTTTTTTTTTAAAGCCAATCATGTTTAAAAAGTGGACAAAACGTTGTGTTAAAAACAATGTTATACATATATATATATATATATATATATATATATATATATATATATATATATATATATATATATATATATATATATATATATAAGTAATATATATATAAATATATATATATATATATATATATATATATATATATATATATATATATATATATATATATATATATATATGTGTGTGTGTGTATATATATATATATATATATATATATATATATATATATATATATATATATATATATATATATATATATATATATATATATATATATATATATATATATATATATATGTATATATATATATATATATATATATATTATATATATATATGTGTGTGTATATATATATATATATATATATATATATATATATATATATATATATATATATATATATATATATATATATATATATATATATATATATATATATTACATTTATACTTTTTTTTGCTTCATTAATAATATTGTCAGAGTTCATATGATTTTAATTTTTTTTTTTACAACCACCATTCCATCATAATATTCTATAATTTTCTATCTAGCTAAACTCTAGTTTATATAATCTTTTGAATTCTAAATCCATCAAGTTTGGCATATATGCTTTTGTTTTTTTACAAGCAGCATTCACTTATAATGTTTCTCTCTCAACTCGTATTCACAGGAACTGTTCAATCCTTAAATGTTCGATTCCTAGTTTGTTTAAAAAACACCGTTCACGTTTTAATTTCTGTAGGTTTCGTACAACCTTTATTCAGGTGCCTTTTTATTCTTTCCGTTACCTTTCCTCGAACATTTTGATGTCCTTTTCGCTCTGATGCCTCTTCATATCTCAAACGATTTTTTTATTTTAGTTCAATACAGTGATTTTTCAACCATAACCTACTAACTCCTTTTCATATATTTCAATTCTTCGGAACTATTTTTTGTCAATAGTTTTTTGTCCCTCTCAAAGTATAGATTGCCTCACCATTTTCATATTTTCTATCCATTTATTATTAATATTTTGGAATTTTGTTTTCAACAATATTATTTTGGGTTAGGAATTCATGATAATGTGACTATGATTATAATTTCTGCAATATTCAAGCACTTTCAAAAGAATTTAAAGAAAACAGAAAATTTCAATAAAATTAAAATAATTCCCATTTGTTTAGAATTTTCTTTACAGGGTGATTTGGTAAGAATATATAAAAAAAGGAATATTGAAAACATTTTTTTATCATATATTTTAATCCTTCTGAATACATTTTTGTCAATGTTTTTTCTGTCATCCTTCTCCTTTTATACATTGTCTCACCATTATTATACTTATCTCTATCTATTATTTTTCTTATGGACTTGTATATATAAAAAAAAAATCTTTTAAAATTCATTAAATTTTGACTATGTATATAACTTCTGTAATATTCCCACACTTTCTCATAAAGTTAGAAAAAAAGAAAGTTTCCATAAAATAAAAATAATTTTTCATTGTTTAGAAATTTCTATATATGGTAATATGATATAAATATCAAATAATAATAAACCTAAAAAAATTATTAACAATGATTTGACATCTTATTACACATCTTTATAGCCTGATTTGCTGCTGCCCATAACACATTCACTATACATGAGTTCCCCTTTTCCTCGGCCATATCTAGGTCATCTCGGTTATAGTGTAAGTTTCCAATTGCCAAGCAAAGGGGCTGCATGAAGAAATTGAAGCATACATTGTATGCCTCAAGCGGAGGGACCTCAACGTGTGCTGAGGGAAATTTCCTTTATGTCTCTGGTACTGCTTGAGAATGTTTCATGTTTCTAGGTGCGTTGGCCATGATATTTTTCCACTAATATATGAGTGATCATAAGTTTATTTCAAAATACTTGAAATATATTCACAAATTTTATTCCTTTATTAGATTTCTTATACTTCTTTTCATTTTATAATGTTTTATCATAATTCTATTTTGTAATATATATGGAGATTTTTTATAATAATAATAATAATAATAATAATAATATTAATAATAATTACAATACTACTACTACTACTACTACTACTACTACTACTACTTATAATAATAATAATAATAATAATAATGATAATAATAATAATAATAATAATAATAACAGCCTGGCTATGAGCTAGATTTCAGAAGTTTAAATCTCTCTCTCTCTCTCTCTCTCTCTCTCTCTCTCTCTCTCTCTCTCTCTCTCTCTCTCTCTTTATATGTACACACACACAAACACACACACATATATAAATATATATATATATATATATATATATATATATATATATATATATATATATATATATATATATATATATTTACCTATCTATTTTTTATTGGCTTGTGTGTTTACATATCTACTTTCCTGTTTAACTGCTTATCCATTTGCTTTCATTTCTTGTATCTGCCTGTCTATTTGTCTCTCTGTGTATTTGCCAGTTTATTCATGGTCAAGAATATGTATATATATATATATATATATATATATATATATATATATATATATATATATATATATATATATATATGAATATGCATATATATATATATATATGAATATGCATATATATATATATATATATATATATATATATATATATATATATATATATATATATATATATATATATATATATATATATATATATATATATATATACATATATATATACACACACATATATTTATATATATATATATTTATATACACACACACACACATATATATATATATATATATATATATATATATATATATATATATATATATATATATATATATATATATATATATATATGTATATGATAATGTTACAATATTTATGCAAAAGAAATTTATATTACATTACGTATAGTTTTCCTAATTTTAGACTTACCGTTCACTAGCCAGAGCTATGTTCTACTCACACCGATTTTCACTTGACATCTATAGACCTGTGAATTATGTCATTAATTATATCATCAATATCAAATTAATTTCTATATCTGTTATATCCAACCTTTATAACCAATTACTTTCCCCCTTCTGGTATATCCACCCATCCACTAAGTCCGCTCCTCCACCTAGCTGTATGACTATCCCCAACGCCACCCATCCTGTCGCCCACAGGCGTTTTAGGCAAAGGTGAATGCGTGTGAGCCACGCCCACTTGGGGGAGTTTAATAGTAAAGGGTGTTCTACCCTCGGTCCTTGTCTGTGAACTTTCTGTACAGTTATGTATCGAAACCTGTTTTATTCTTTCATCTTTTGGGGCTAATTTTAGATATACTTTTTTATATTTATTTATATTTTCAACTGGTTTCCTTGGCAAAGCTTCGATTAGATATTTGAGGATAGTAATAATAATAATAATAATAATAATAATAATAATAATAATAATAATAATAATGATAATAATAAATAGCTGAGTGAGGAAAGGAAATAAGGAAATGAATAAGCTACAAGAGAAGTAATAACTAATAAAAAAAGATATATATTTTAAGAACAGTAACAACATTAATTAGAACTTTTATATGTAAACTATAAAGGAATAAGATAGAACAGCGTGCCCAAATGAATCCTCAAACAAGGGAACTCTAATCCAAGAAAGTGTAAGGCCATGCTTCAGAGGCTATGGCACTACCCAAGACTAGAGAACAATGGATTGATTTTGGAGTATCCTTTTCGTAGGAAAGTTACTTGCTATAGCTAAAGAGTCACTTTTACCCTTACCAAGAAGAAAGTAGCCACTGAGCAATGGCATTGCTGTAGTTAACCCCTTGTGCAAAGAAAAATGTTTGGTATTCCCAACGTTGTCATGTGTGTGAGAACCGAGGAGAATGTGGAAAGAATAGGCCAGACTATTCTTTTTATGTCCAGGCATAGTCAAAATGCAGGGATCCAAAGTAGTACTCTCTGGCCTGTTAATGTACCCAATAACTCTCTAGCGGTAGAATCTCAACAGGTGGCTGGCGCCCTGGCCAACCTACTACCTGATCGGTAAAGATTATGCAGGGAATAATGATACATACATACAAAAAAAAAAATAATGGAAAATTATAAACATAAAAATCAGATGTTTATACTTTTTTCAAGTACATACATACGACATTTACACGCAAATCATACGAGTAAATATAAATAGAGTCTGAAACTCGTAAGCAATGAAGAATCGAAAATACCAACAATTCGACTTGAGATATTATTCTAGTTCTTAAAGAGTTTTCTGCACCAGATGGAATGTTATCGTAATCTCAGCTTGCATCCGTAAATAACACTCATATTCTTATCTAAAATACACATTTAAATAAACATACCACTGATTCCACAAAACAATATTTCCTCATCATTACTGTATCGGGATACAATACCTTAGATATTATTGTATCGCATTTATTTATTTACAATGATTTCAGACTGTATCCCATTCTCTCCCATGGCAACGAAAGCGCAAATTTAAACCCACCAAAATAATGAGAAACATTTCCTCTATTCCTTTTGTGCCCCAGGAGATATCTGTGGAATTTGTGGCCATCGAGGATCCATCTTAGACACTAAAATGGTCAATGGAAATATATAAAGAAAAATATCCCGGTCTCAAATAGATGTATAAAAATATAACGACCTCAACCAAACGACACGTGAAGATTAGAAGAAGGAAAAGATTGAAGAAAAACACTACTTTTATTTCCTCAAGATTCCGTCACTGGCGGTGTGATAAGACGAGAGGGAAATGGCCTGCATTTGGCGGAACCTTATTGTCCCGGGTGGTCCTAAAAATGGTGAAATGGACCAGTGAAGATCAGTCGTGATATCAGAGAATCAATAAGATATTATATATATATATATATATATATATATATATATATATATATATATATATATATATATATATATATATACATACATATATATATATATATATATATATATATATATATATATATATATATATATATATATATATATATATATATAGATATATATATATATATATATATATATATATATATATATATATATATATATATATATATATATGTATATATATATATATATATATATATATATATATATATATATATATATATATATATATATATATCTATATATATATATATATATATATATATATATATATATATTTTTTTTTTTTGGGGGGGGGGGCCCAAGCCATGACGTCCTGATGGAAGGTTCCTTTTGGTAACTTCCTTGGGTATATTAACTACAAGGATATTCCCAGAGAATTAAACCACAGATTATCACAGAATTCTTACTTCTGGTGCGAGTATCCTAAAGGTTTCCCTTTAAGACATCGTATATCAACAGGGGACGCATGTATTAACACGCCACATAGCTATCTGCACCCCATATAGAGTTAACACTTCGATATGGAAAGGTGGAGAATAACTGGGGAGCCGTTCCACAGTTACACTCGTCCGTGGCTACTTTTGGTACTCGAAACGTAAACAAACGGGCGACATTGCTTAATGACGTCACGTCCGTCTTCATCCTTCTGCTTGTAGCTACCTTGCATAGACAGATTTCCCCCTTGTGCGATTTTTATCGACTTGCATCTTCATTATGTCGCTACCTTCTGCCTCGCCTTCTTCTGGAAAGTAGAGTACAAGGTCCCAGTATTGTTTAAATAAGCTCTGGCCTTAAAGTAACTTATACTTTTCGTAATATCTCGTGTTTTGTGGCGGAGCTGTGCTGCTACCGGACACGCCATTTTATGGTGTCGCTGTTCTCTTGCATGCCTTATTTAGCTAGTCAGTACAGCCCCTTCAGGCCTCTTAACTAATTGATATTGTTAGTTACTTAGTCTTCATAGCTAGGAACTTCATATATCGTGTTTTAACTCTCTATTATCCGGTCATCGCCTGACCCCATACTAGATTGCTAGCTTAGCACTTAGGCTAGATTGCCTAGCTCCTGTGTTCATGCATGATATATTCCACTGATCCTAGGTTAAGTTATGAAGATAGTGGCATTATTTATCATACTGTTAACTGTGATGCAAGTGTTTTTCGCCTTCAGGGACCATATAGGGGACCGGTTTGATTGCGTACCTTTCTAACCTAACCTAAATGTAGGAACCCCTATATGCTCCCTTCATCCCCTGCCTACGGGCATTCCCTCTGTGTGGCCATGCTCCCCCTTCTATATAGGGGAATCGTGTCCACAATCAGAGTAATTATCGCTTCTCTGTCTACCTTAAGGGAATGATCCCTCCTTAGGGTTGCGACCGAGTAAGAGGAACGGCTCTGTCCTTCCTCAGTTGCTTATGGTTAGGTTACTTACCCTTCCATGCAACTTGCGATGTGTCTTTCAGCCTACCTAGCTTGGGATTTAACACTCCTTATCTAGATTAGGCCTTGGGGGGGGGGGGGCTAGTTCTGTACTGTTATAGTTTGAGATGGTACTCTTGTACCGTTCTCATTCTGGTTACCTACCCTAGGCTAGGGAGCGTCTTCCATTCCTTGGTGGCCGTTCTTGTACAGAGCCTCCCCTATGGAAGACCCCTCTTCTTCTCCCTCCCCACCTATCCCTTGGTGTAGACTAGCCTATACATAGGCTGGCCTATACACATCTGTCCCTAGTCCTACAACTCCTCCCTCGGGTGGAGTGATAGGGCTATCTTGATCTCCTGTTGAGCAGGCTGCTCTAGTGCATATACCCCTCATAGCGTCCTATGGGGTTAGCCACTGGCAGCGATTTGTCCAACAGGGGTTCCCCCCTCTTGAGTGTACCCTAACCCTCCCTTGGGTTACCCTGGCACCCGACCGACTGCCGGCCTCCTGCCATTGGATGCTAGGACCCACTCCTATCATGGGTACACTCCCTCAGGAGGAATGCCAGAGGGGTATGTGATCTTACCCCTCCAATCCCTCCTTATCTGTCTCTCTATCTACCCTGGTGCCGGTCCCTTGCCGCCTCTACTGCCGGCGATACCGCCCTACCTTTGGTGACACACTCCTGAGATACCCTCCCCTAAGTCGCCAGCCTTCCGTGTGCCGGAGGGCTGCCGCCTTCCGTCGGCATACAGTCGATGGCCCACCCCTCTATTACCTAGTTTCGGTTATTTGACCTTCGGGCCGGCCTCCGGTGTGCTGGCATTAATTGCAGGCGGTCTGGGTATTCTATCAAATTCTGACTTATCTTATGAACTGATCACCAAGCCATCAGCCTTCGGCTGCCGGAGCCGCCACCTCCCGCCGGCGTGCCGCCGCTGTGCCGGTGGCTGCCAAGTTGGTATTATGCTTAGATCCTCAATGTGTCTGCCTTAATGCCTTACACCCTGCTGGAGCGGCCTCCGGCGTGCTGCCGGTCTGCCGGCACCCTCCGGAAGCACCAAGGGACTTGCACCCTTCTACTACCTGTCGACTACATGCCGACAGCCCTACACTGCAGCCAGATGGCTTGCCCACTCCGATAGTTAGGTATTGTCTTACCATTCTACTAGTGGATGTGCTGTCTTCTTGCACATTACAAATTTCCAGCATACTCTGTGTGTCTTAGCACTGTCGGTTGCCGGAACCTAGATCTATACGGGGTCTCCTACTACCCCTTTAACCCAGGGATCTAAGTGGTCTCAGTCCCTGATACACCTCACAGGCAATCTCTGCTAGAACTTAGCTTCTACCCACCACGGTGATCCATGAGGATTTCCGTTTAGTGTCCCTCGGTCACAAATGAGATTGCCTATTGATAAGGTTACGGTAACCGACTGGGCGGGATTCACAAGTATGTGTCTATCTACTTTCCTTTTCCCGCTCCTCTTCTCAAACATTACAATATTCATGAATTATTTAATGTTAAGTGAAAGTTTAACTACTTAAAATTTAACTTTAGAGTAATGTAAGTCATTCTTATGCCTTCCATATACTCATGATCTCTTTCTTTTACAGGAAGAGTATATGAAGTGTGACCACAACTTCTGTGGAGTGAAGCGCCCGGACTTCTACGGGCACAAGGCGTGTCGGACCCACGCCCCCTGCGCCGCCAAGAAAGGCGACCTGAAACATTGGGACCCGCAGCACTGTACAGTCTGCAAGAGTCGTCTGGTCGAAGCGTTCGACGATCCTCCTTCAGCGTAGGTAAGGGACAACGCTCGAGAGAAGCTACGCAAGTGGGTGCGTGGCTTCCAGAAGAACGCCACCGGACCGTATCTCGCTACCGAAGATTTGAGGGCCTTGCTATTCCCGAAGGCATAAAAAAACTCAGTGGTCCCTAGTGATCAGATTCCTACCGTCCAGATAGTGGTGGAACCTGATGTGGTCATGGTCCAGTCCATGCATGAGTGCCGTCTAGATTCCGACAATGTGGAACGTATGTCGGAAGTGTCGGAGACTATGGAGAGGAACCTCATGGGCGAGGAGCTCGACTATGAGGAAGATCAGGTGGAATACCCTGATTCAGAGCATGAGGTCGCTCCCGCTTCTACCCCTGCACCAACTCCTACACCGACTGAGGAATCACTTCCTTCAACATCCGCTACCCCGGACCCCATCCCATCTGGCACTCAGGAGATCTTCAAGATGCTTAAAGCTCTCATGGATAAGAAGCTTCGCGAGACTCATGAGCTTTTCAAGTCCAACCTCGGAAGTTCTAAGCAACCGAAAAGGATTTCGGTTAAGGACCTCCCCGCCTGCTCGGATACTAACCCATGGAGGTATGACGAGCACATGCCGATCACCACAGGCAAGATCTTCATCAGCGAGAAGGTCGGCTCGATCGCGTTGGAAGAAGTGGAGTTCTTCCCGAACTTTGAGGCTTAGCCGGACTGTTACGTCCGACTCAGGTCCGAACCCGCCTCTAAAGAAGAGACCGAACCGAAGGAGGTTATTGTGTTCGATCTCTCGAAGGCCCAGGCTATGGTAGCCAATGCGGTGAAAAGTAGGGGCTTCCCCAATTCAAAAATGCCGGCGCTTAGTAAAAAGCACCCGACCTTCGTCGCACCAGACAACGCGACCTTCCCCTTTCTTGAAAAGGCCTTCACTGCGGTACAGAAAGCAGTGGAAGAAGGAAAACCTTGGCCTGTACTGGAGGAGTGCAGGCCCTTCTCCCTGACTACTCCCCCTGATGATAGGCACTGGAAAGACGTCCAGTCGACATTCATAGTGGGGAAGCTAGAGCCTGACGTTGCTGGTCGTCAGTTTAACGAGGACCTCCCAAAACTCAACGATCACCTCCTTCGTAGGGAACATGATACGAAGGAAAGGCTTGCCGCATCTATGTCCCTCTAGGTACAGCTTGAAGTCATGGCCGGTGACACTAGGGTCCCTGACTTCTACATGGTCCTTGCCAAAACACATCTGGCAACGGTCGTGAAGGATCTGTACAGCTTCACTAGGGCTCGTAGAGCCTGTCGTGAATTCGTGTTCGCAAGTGCTACAGTGAGACACGAACCCCGGAGGCTAATTTCCTCCAACATCTGGGG
Source organism: Palaemon carinicauda (assembly GCF_036898095.1). Classification (NCBI taxonomy): domain Eukaryota; kingdom Metazoa; phylum Arthropoda; class Malacostraca; order Decapoda; family Palaemonidae; genus Palaemon; species Palaemon carinicauda. Next base: position 30,675,440 of record NC_090758.1, on the reverse strand, counting down.
TAAACACCTCTTTCCCTCCTCCCTAGTGAAAGAGATCACCGACAAAGCCGCCACGAAGAACAGGAACCTTCTCCATAAGTGGGGCATGTCGAAGAAAAGGAAATCCTCTCAGGACGACGGCCCTCAACCAAAGAGGAAACCCACGAAGCTAAAACCCCAGCAACGTCAACAGAGACGGCAGTTTCCGGGTTCCACTACTCCCTAAGTGGCAGCTCAGCCACAACAGACCTTTCAGCTGGTCACCAAACCGGTCCTGTCACAGTCACCGGTCTTCACCCCTGCATTTGAGCAGCAATCCACTACCTTTCGTCCCAAAGGTAGAGGCTCAAGCAGAGGCTCAGGCAGAGATGCGTCTCGCCGTCCCTCCAGAGGCAGAGGAGGAAGGGGAGCTAGTGGCCGAGGTAGCAAACCCTCGGGAAGCCAGAAACAATGAAGTGCTTCCGGTGGGAGGAAGACTCCGCCAATTCCAGGATCGTTGGACTTTCGATCCCTGGGCACACAGCATCATCAAGAAGGGACTAGGCTGGAGCTGGACTCAACCACCCCCAACCTTCCAGCAATTCTTCCAACAGTCAACCCCCCTTCTGAAAGAATATGTCCTAAAACTCTTGAACAAGAAGGTGATAAGGAGGGTAAAGTCAACCAGGTTCCAAGGGAGACTGTTTTGCGTCCCCAAGAAGGACTCCGACAAACTCAGAGTCATTCTAGACTTATCCCCCCTCAACAAGTTCATCGCGAACAACAAGTTCAAGATGCTGACTCTTAAATAAATACGGACCCTTCTGCCTCAAGGGTCCTACACAGTCTCAATAGACCTGGCGGATGCCTACTGGCACGTTCCAATGAACCATCACGCTTCCTCCTACCTAGGATTTCGACTCCAAAGGAAAAGCTACGCTTTCAGGGCCATGCCCTTCGAGCTCAACATGGCCCAACGGATCTTCACAAAGGTGGCAGACGCCATCGTTCAACAGCTCCGCCTCCGCGGCGTCCAGGTGATGGCCTACCTAGACGACTGGCTGGTCTGGGCGACATCGCCCGAAGATTGTGTACGATCCTGCAACAAAGTCACCCAGTTCCTAGAACACCTGGGATTCAAGATAAAACCAAGAAATCTTGCCTCTCTCTAGCTCAGAAGTGCTTTTCATCCCACAGAAGAAAAGGAAGGAAATAGCAGGGTCTGTCAAAAAACTGCTGAAATCCAAAAGGATCTCAAGATGACAGCAGGAACAAGTTCTAGGCTCTCTACAGTTCGCCTCTGTGACAAACCCAGTGCTTCGTGCACAGCTAAAGGATGCCGCGGGATTCTGGAGACGTTCTGCATCCATCGCTCGAAGAGACCTCATGAGACGGCTCCCAAACAGACTTCGGTTACTCTTAAGGCCGTGGTCGGAAGCAAAGGCCCTGAAAAGGTCCATTCCTCTTCAACACCCACCTCCATCACTCAACATCCACACGGACGCTTCGCTGGAGGGTTGGGGAGGTCACTCCCACCAACAACAGGCTCAAGGGACATGGTCTCCCCTATTCAGGATGTTTCACATCAACATCTTGAAGGCCATGGCGGTCCTTCTCACTCTGAAGAAACTCTCCCCGCCTCCCTCGATCCACATCCGTCTGACTCTGGACAACTCGGTAGTCAGATGTCTCAATCGTCAGGGCTCGAGATTGCACCAGATAAATCAGGTGCTTCTTCCAATCTTCTATCTGGCAGAAAAGAAGAAATGGCACCTGTCTGGAGTTCACCTACAAGGATTCCGCAACGTGACGGCGGACGCTCTATCACGGACAAGCCCGATAGAGTCGGAATGGTCTCTAGACGCAAGATCATTCTCCTTCATCTCTTGCCAAGTCCCGGAACTTCAGATCGATCTCTTCGCAACGAGCGACAACAATCAACTTCCTCGTTATGTGGCCCCGTACGAGGACCCCAAGGCAGAAGCAGTGGATGCCATGTCACTGGATTGGAACAGATGGTCCAGGATATACTTGTTCCCTCCCACCAACCTTCTGCTGAAAGTCCTCTCCAAACTGAGAACCTTCAAAGGGACAGCGGCCCTAGTGGCTCCCAAGTGGCCCCGGAGCAATTGGTACCCCCTGATCCTGGAGCTGCAGCCCAAGCTGATCCCCCTCCCTGGCCCAGTTCTCTCTCAGCAAGTACAGAAGTCGACTGTCTTCGCTTCAGCACTGAAAGTCAGGGACTTTCATCTCATGATTTTCTCTCCCTAGCCGCAAAGAAAAGGTTTGGGATCTCGAAGAAAAGTCTAGACTTCCTCGAGGAATACAAGACCGAATCCACACGACAGCAATACGAATCATCCTGGAGAAAGTGGGTCTCGTTCGTCAAAGCAAAAAACCATACGGAAATCACCATTGATTTCTGCATGTCCTTCATTCACCTTCATGGACAAGGCTTAGCAGCCAACATGATTTCTACCTGCAAATCGGCTTTGACTAGACCACTACTGTACGCCTTCTAGATTGATCTGTCCAGCGATATCTTCAATAAACTACCAAAGGCATGCGCTCGACTACGCCCAGCACCTCCGCCAAAACCTATCTCTTGGTCCCTGGACAAGGTGCTCCATTTTCCCTCTAACTTGGACAACGATTGTGCCTTCTCAAGGATCTGACTCAAAAAGTTATATTCCTTTTTGCTCTCGCCTCGGGAGCCCGAGTCAGCGAAATAGTGGCATTATCAAGAGACGAGGGTCATATCCTGTTTACAGACTCCGGAGAACTTACCCTCTTCCCTGATCCGACGTTTCTCGCAAAAAACGAATTACCCACCAAGAGATGGGGTCCCTGAAGAATCTGCCCCCTGAAGGAAGATGTCTCTCTATGTCCAGTAGAGAGTCTCAAGGTCTATCTTCGAAGAACTTCAGACTTTGGTGGAGGCCATTGGG
>NC_090758.1:30642368-30654868 GCF_036898095.1 Palaemon carinicauda | reverse complement strand
TCTTCTAATAAAACACACTTTTGACTATCTGTGGTACTATGAATTGTGTAATTGTGTCATCCAAGTATATTGATTCAATCAGTGTTCTTTATCTATCCTGTTTTATCTGTTATAAGCTGCTGCAACTCTTGAAATGTGCACATATATTCTCTGTTTATACTAAAATGAGACAATTTAAAAGTCAGAAAACTACAGGTGATAGAGCAAAACTATTTATAAATTTGAATTCAGCACACCCAAATTAGCAAAAAAAAAAAAACACATATCCCCATTCTTGCCTCAGACCAAATTTTTTTTTTTTTTTTTTTTTTTTTTTTTTGTAAACCAGTGTGCTGCTGATTGAGACCTAATGAATGGAAGTACCTACTGCTTTATATTTTTATTTGATTAATTATTAACCAAAAAAAAAAGCCTTAATATTTTTTGAAAAATTCAGTGTTTATTTCTGCATTCTGTTCCTTATTATTTATCTAATTATGAAAAATATAGTTCAATAATTCACTTAACCTAACCTAACCACTACCTTTAGCTAAACATCCCCTGCCTTAAACATACAAGCAAAAAGCAGACAGCATTTAGTTTCACAAGACCTCTTGTCCTGCTCAGATCAGCTCTCTGCACAAAGGAAAAACTCAATTCATTAACTTTCCCACCTTAACATAACCCCTTTCTTTACTTGGCCTACAGAGCAGCTCTCTGCTTAAGGTAAAAAAAAAGTTCTTCAACTTACTTACCTCGACATAACTTTTTTCATTACCTAACCAACCCTCCTTTAAACAGACAAGCAAAAATAAGACAGCTTCTACCTCCACAAGACCTTTTGTCCTGTACAGGCCAGCTCTCTTCACGAGGGAATAACTCTCTGTTCAAGTGAAAAACAGTTCTTCAACTTACTTACCTCGACATAATCTCTCTTTACCTAACCTACCCTTTCCTAAAAGAACCAAGCAAAAATGAGAGAGCCTTTACCTTCGCATGATCTATTGTCCTGTTAAGAGCAGCCCTCTGCACAGAAGAAAAATAGTTCTTTAACTTACTCACCTTAACATAACCCCTCTCTCTACTTAACCTACAGAGCAACTCTCTGCTCTAGGGAAAAACGGCTCTTTAACTGACCTTAACATAATCTCTCTCTTTACCTAACATACTCTTCCCTTAAAAAAACAAGCAAAAATGAGACATCCTTTAACTTCATAGGACCCCTTTTCCCGTAGAGACCATCTATCTACACAAGGGATAAAGCAGTTCACTAACTTACATAGGTTTTTTTTTTATTTTTATTTTTATTTTTTTTTTTAACCTAGCCTACAGTGCAACTCTCCGCTCAAGGAGAAAAACAGTTCACTGACTTACTCACTTTAACAAAAGCTCTTTTTTTTACCTAACTTATCCTTCCATTGTACAAACAAGCAAAAATAAGACAGCCTCTACCTTCATAAGACCTCTTGTCCTGAGAACGGAAAACAGCTTTTTTAACTTATTTCCCTTTACAAAACCTCTTTCTTTACCTAATCTCCCCATCCTTAAACAAACAAGCAAAAATGAGACATCCTTTACCTTCAGACGACCTCTTGTCCTGCACAGACTAGCTCTCTGTGAAAGAAAAAAACCCAGTTCACTCCTCGATGACAGGGTTTGGACCAGATTCTTTCCTGTCATTAGAGACGGGAATGTCCTTTGTAGGTCCAAAGCCAACACGCTTGTATCACCTCGCCCTCCGAGCAGAGGAGTTGGATGTGAGTCAATAGTGCAGGATAAAGGAAGCTTCAAACGCCCTTTGACAAAAGCGAACAGTATCCGTGTGGGATCCTTTTCGTATCACAGAAATGCCATCATTGTTTCACGTCATTGTGCTGTATTTTACTTCATTAGTTTATTTTTATGTCATGTTTTTATTATTATTGATATTATACAATTCTGGAGTTCTTTTTTTTTTGGAATGATGAATTAACTGTTCTATGAAATTTAAATTTCCTTTTCGAAAATATTTCCCTTTTAAATTTTAATGTTGAATTTTTTTTTTACATCAAAATAATAATCAAAAGGATTATTTTATATCACTATCATATATCTTAATGATATTATCATTAATGCAAATAATTTGTAGTAGTAGTAGTAGTAGTAGTAGTAGTATCAGCAATGGATTTAGTAATAACAATGAAAATTTTTTAAATTATTTTTCATTTCAAAAAATCCTAGACGCTTAATACATATACTTTATATATATATATATATATATATATATATATATATATATATATATATATATATATATATATATATATATATATATATATATATATATATATATATATATATATATATATATATATATATATATATATATACATACATATATATATAACCTTTTACCACAACTTTACGTCATTTTCTAATGAAACATTTCGCAATGAATCAAGTCACAAGAACCTACACCAAAACACTTCATGTTTTCCCCAAAAATCGCGAAATTTAAAATCTTTCAACCACAGGAAATATAACTTCGTTTACTCAAGGGAAAATAGACCTTTTGAATGAGCTACGTAAGGCGTTTGTTTACATGGCTGTCCTAGTCAGCTGCTGCTCAAATGCAGAATTTGTTTAAATAACTGCATTTGCAATTGCTTCTATATATATATATATATATATATATATATATATATATATATATATATATATATATATACATGTATATATATATATATATATATATATATATATATATATATATATATATATATATATATATATATATATATATATATATATATATATTACAACAACAACAACAAATGTAGCCGTTTCTAGTCAAGTGTAGGACAAAGACCTCAAACATGTCCTTATTCGTGTCTAGGGTTTGCCCAGTTTTCATCACCACGCTGCCTAATATGAATTGGTGCTGGTGGGAGACTTTTGTCTGATTGGCCACAGCAAACCAACCGACTATGAGTGGCCTTGACTAGAAGAGCTTTGCTGATCACGACGATACGCAAACCTTTTCAGCACGTTGAGGTATCCTAACTCAGAGAGATATATATATATATATATATATATATATATATATATATATATATATATATATATATATATATATATATATATATATATATATATATATATTCATATACATACATATACTGTATATATATGCATATACATACATATACTGTATATATATGCATATATATATATATATATATATATATATATATATATATATATATATATATATATATATATATATATATATATATATATATATTATTATAAAAATGATTTTATTGATTCTTTAATATCACGACTGATCTTCACTGGTCCATTTCCCAATTTTTAGGACCACCCGGGACAATGAGGTTCCCCTCAAATGCAGGCCATTTCCCTCTCGTCTTATCACACCGCCAGTGACGGATCCCTTGGAAATAAAAGTAGTGTTTCTCTTCAATCTTTTCCTTCTTCTAATCTTCACGTGTCGTTTGGTTGAGGTCGTTATATTTTTATACATCTATTTGAGACCGGGATATTTTTCTTTATATATTTCCAATGACCATTTCCAGGTTTACGATGGACCTTCGATGGCCACAAATTCCAGAGATATCTTCCGGGGCACAAAGGGAATGCAAGTAATGTTTCTCATTATATTGGTGGGTGGAAATTTGTGCTTTCGTCGCAATGAGAGAGAATGGGACTCGGTCTGAAATCATTGTAAATAAATAAATGCGATACAATAATATCTAAGCTATTTTATCCGGACACAATAAGGATAAGGAAATAGTGTTGTGTGGAATCAGTGGTATGTTTAGGATATTAAATGTGCATTTTGGATAAGAAAATGAATATTTTTTCTTAAATGCAAGATTTGATCACGATAACACTCCATCTCGTGCAGAAAACCTTTGGAGTGCTAGAATAATATCTAAAGTCAAATTGTTGGTAATTTCAATGTTTTATCGTTTACGAATTTCAGACTGTTAATATTTACTCATCTGATTTGCGTGTCACTGACCTATGCATGTAGGTGAAGGTAATATAATACATTTGATTTTTGTATTTATAATTTTTATTTATTTATTTTTACTCTGTAAATATTATTATTATTATTATTATTATTATTATTATTATTATTATTATTATTATTATTATTATTTGCTAAGCTACAACCCTAGTGGGAAAAGCAGGACGCTATAAACCCAGGGGCCCCAACAAGGTGTATGTATGTATGTATATTCGTATGCATGTATTATTCTTCTCTACGTAATCTTAACCTATCGGGATTCTAATTTGTAAATCTTACTTAAGCTTAATAATAATAATAATAATAATAATAATAATAATAATAATAATAATAATAATAATAATAATAATAATAATAATGAAAACGGTTATTTCAAAGCATTTGGTAAAAACAACCAAGAGATTCCCAGACAAAAATTAAAACAATAAAAATATATCTTATAATTATCTTTTGGGGTCTACCAAAGACAGCTTTTGTACGCGGCCCGTCCAAGATAAGGGCTAAATATTTGGATAGATATGCACACATATGCACACGTGACCCCTTCACACTCTTCCACTTTTTACAGGAACTGGGTATAATCAGTCTGACCTTATTTATATATATATATATATATATATATATATATATATATATATATATATATATATATATATATATGTATATATATATATATATATATATATATATATATATATATATATACATATATACATATATATATATATATATATATATATATATATATGTATATATGTATATATATATATATATATATATATATATATATATATATATATATATGTATATATATATATATATATATATATATATATATATATATATATATATATATATTTACAGTATACATATATATATATATATATATATATATATATATATATATATATATATATATATATATATATATATATATATATGTATATATATATATATATATATATATATATAAATTATATATATATATACATATATATATATATATATATATATATATATATATATATATATATATATATATATATATATATATATATATATATATGTATGTATGTATGCGTAAAAATCACAGGAAAACGTGATGCTCAGATGCAGAAGAACCACAGGGAAAATGAAAATACGAAATATACGATTAAGTCCTGACTAGTTTTGTGATACTTCTTCAAAGGACTGATTTATTGATAGAGATTTCTTTACATTTTATAGGGAAAATAAACGTACGAACATACATATAGAGGCGCACAGAACAATGACAATCCCATACCAGCTACCTGGGCTATGGTCAGGTGTTTACTGGGCGGAGATCCGACCTCATTAGACACCTGCTAAAAAGGGTCATTCTGGTGACCTGTAAATTCTTGTTTTTGCCTTTCAATACAGTTTATTTATATGAATAACCAGGTAGCTGGTATGGGATTGTCATTGTTCTGTGTACCTCTATATGTATGTTCCTACATTTACTTTCCCTATAAAATGTAAAGAAACCTCTCTCAATAAATTAGTCCTCTGAAGAAGAAGAAGAAGAAGAGAGAGAGAGAGAGAGAGAGAGAGAGAGAGAGAGAGAGAGAGAGAGAGAGAGAGAGAGAGAGAGAGAGAGAGAGAGAGATAATTTTTCTTTTCAAATTACAAATCTTCCAAACAGTTTAATAAAAAGAAGAAATTCAACATCTCTTTTAGTCTTGTGATTGACGGATCTTTTGTTTATAACTGCATCATAATGTTGGGTCAATCGGACGTTTATCGGCTCATCTGGAAAAAAGCCTTTTTAAGATAATAATTCCATCCTAAACATTGCTTTAGCCTTGAATGAGTCTGACCTTGTGATTATGGTTTACGTAAAAGAATATATTTATAATTTATGAAGTCTTTTGTGTGCGTATGTTATGTGAATATGTTCTTCAAATGTTTTGGGATAGAGGTCTCTTGCTTGAGATTACACTAGGGCATACTATTCTATCTTATTTCTCTTCCACTTTTTTTTTATTTTCTATAGATTATATATAAAATATTCATTTTAATATTGTTAAAGTTCTTCAAATTCTCATTTTTATTCTTCATTGCTGCTCTTGTAGTTTATTTATTTTCTTATATCTTCTCCTCAGTGGGCTATTTTTCCTCGTTGGAGCCTTCTCCCGCTTCTCCGACTAGGGTTGCAGCATAGCTAGTATAAATAGTAATAATGACAATAATAATAATAATAATAAAAATAATAATAATAATAATAATAATAATAATAATAATAATAATAATAATAATAATAATAATAATAATAATGATAATAATATTAATAAAATGAAAATAATAAAAATAATAATCATAACAATGATAATGAAAAGGAAAACAATAATAATAATAATAATAATAATAATAATAATAATAATAATAATAATAATAATAATAATAATAATAATTTATTATTTTTTCAACTTTTTGTTATGTTTTCTGTGGTCTAGTGGTAACGAGTGTCCTCTCATCTCAATGCCCAGGTTTCAATATTGATCCTGAGTTAAGTTGAGAGTGATGCAACTTCAATCAATAACTTAACAATTCTATTGTACTCTCTTTGAATTATGTAGTGAATGGAGGATCGATAAGTTCGTCAAACCAAAACAATTTTCTATATAGTCATTTGTTAGATTTTCCAAAGCTCAGAAAGGATGTGTGCTCCATAGCTACATACTTAAAATAATCATTTTAATATTAAATTTTCCGTAAAAATATACTGATTTTACCCGTACTTCAATAAAAGACAGGAGACCGTAATTTTTACCATACTTTATTATTATTTTCGTTCGGTGACCGTAATATCACTCCTTTATGACAGTATATCTCGTAAAATATACTCTTCTAAGCCGTATTTCAGTAAAATACAGGTAACCTTAAGTTTTACTCTATTATTTATTATGTTTTACGGGTTGGTGACCGTGATATCACTCCTTACGTCGGTATATCCGTTTTTAAAACGGTAAATCCAGGCAACATTTATTCCAGGATTTTTTTATTACGGTCAATTTCTAACAGTATATCTCCCAGTATTTAACAGTATATATATATATATATATATATATATATATATATATATATATATATATATATATATATATATATATGTGTGTGTGTGTGTGTGTGTGTGTGTATGGGTGCGTGTGAGTTAGAAAATATTCATTAAATATCAAGTTACTATGAAGAGGAACTATTCATAAAACTTCCCCACATTTCCAAACGCATGCGCACCATTGAATTGAGAAATTCTAAAGATATGAACAGAAATACTTCTGATTCAAAAGTAGAAACGCAGTCCATTGATTGACGATAACACTTGACCCTCAGTGGCAAACATTAAAGTATTTACTTTGAGTGGCTGGAACTCATTGATTTATTGATAAAAAAAAAAAAAAAAGCGAAGGAGGAAGACCTACTCTCGTTCGTGAGACATTCGAGAAGACTTGAGTCTTGAAAGGTTTGTATTCTGTTCTTCCTTTTTTAGGAGGAATGGCCAGAGATAAGTTTTCTTTTTAAAGGAGGGGCCATCTTTACTTTGGCTCGTCCTGGAACAAGGGTAGCAATCCAGAATTCCCCTTCTGGAATGATGGATTCTTGCTTCTTGAATGAGAACATCTGTCTTAGTCTCTTTTAGGAACATGGGACCTATACAGAATTTTCCATCATGGAAGGGGACTTTCCATCCTGGATAGGGGTCATCACTATAACTTACCACTGTTATAATGATTGCAGGACTATTTATCGATGTTCCTGGTTTAAATGGAAGGATATCTAACCAGTCTTCGCCACTCCTGGAGTGGGGTGAGACCATTTATCTAAGTTCCTGATGTAAATGGAAGGATTTTTAACCATTCTTCACCTCTCCTGGGGTGGGGTGAGACCATTTATCTAAGTTCCTGGTGTAAATGGAAGGATTTGTAACCATTCTTCACCTCTCCTGGAGTAGGGTAAGACTATTTATCTAACCTCCTGGTGTAAATGGAAGGAAGGATATGTAACCATTTTTCACCACTCCTGGAATGTGGTGTGACCATTTATCTAAGCTCCTGGTGTATATGGAAGGATATGTAACCATTCTTCATCACTCTTGGAATAAGGCAAAACCATTTATCTAAGCTCCTGGTGTAAAAAGGAGTATATATAACCATTCTTCACCACTCCTCGAGTGGGGCAAGACCATTTATTTAAGCTCGTGGTGTAAATAGGAGGATATGTAACCATTCTTCACCACTCCTGGAGTGGGGATAAGACGATTTATCTAAGCTCCTGGTGTAAATAGGAGGATATATAACCATTCTTCACCACTCCTGGAGTGTGGTAGATCCATATATCTAAGCACCTGGTGTGAATGGAAGGATATGTAATAATTCTTCGCTACTCCTGGAATATGGTAAGACCATTTATACAAGCTTCTGGTGTAAATTGAAGAATATGTAACCATTCTTCACCACTCCTGGAGTGGTGTAATACCATTTATCTAAGCTTCTGGTGTAAATGGAAAGATATGTAAACATTCTTCACCACTCCTGGAGTGTGGTAAGACCATTTATCTAAGCTCCTGGTGTAAATAGGAGGATATGTAACCATTCTTCACCAATCCTGGAGTGGGGTAAAACCATTTATCTAAGCTCCTGGTGCAAATGGGGGGGGGGATATATAACCATTATTCACCACTCCTGGAGTGGTAAGACCATTTATTTAAGCTCCTGTTGTAAATGGGAGGATATATAACCATTCTTCACCACTCCTGGAGTGGGGTATGACCATTTAACTAAGCTCCTGGTGCATATGGGAGGGTATATAACCATTCTTCACCACTCCTGGAGTGTGGTAGGTCCATTTATCTAAGCACCTGGTGTAAATGGAAGGATATGTAACAATTCTTCGCTACTCCTGGAATAAGGTAAAACGATTTATACTGTGACGGCGCCGAGTAAGGCTGTGAACTCAAAGGCAGTTTGGAAACAACTGAGTTATATTATTGTAGAACATTCTCCTTATATACAAAACAACAAGGCAACAGGACATAACAAGTTCACAAGACATACAATATTACAGAGGATAAACCATACATGAATTTTCATGTTCGTTTTAGTGCGAGGGAAGAGCGAAGATACAAGCATAATATATACAAAAGGAATTATGTACAATTGTGTGAAACACGGTTGGTACATGGCTCCCCCCTTAAAAATGACATACTCTACATGTTAAATAGGGTGCCCTGATCTAGAGAGGCGAACTGTAGGTGGGTCATCTGGCAGAAGATAAGCAGGTTTTAGACAATCAATGGAAACCCAGTCTTCTTTGCCCCGAATGTTTAGGAGGAATACTTTCGGACTGCGTCGGATCACAAGGAAAGGGCCCGTGTAAGGGGGCGTTAGTGGTGGCTTGCTGGTGTCGTTGTGCAGGAAGACGTGCGTTGCAGAGTGCAAGTCCGTTGGTATGTGATGCTTCGCTGGGGGCTTGTAAGTCTGGCGGCACGGAGTAAATTTTCCCACGACGTGACGTATGCGCTGGAGATCGTCGGAGGAGGTTGTAGAAGGAAAAAATTCGGCAGGGCCGACCAATGGATCGCCATACACCATTTCAGCTGCCGAGACGTCGAGGGCGTCTTTAGGAGTGGTCCTTAGTCCAAGGAGGACCCAGGGAAGCTGAATAAACAAACCAGTTGCAATCCTTGCAGCGGGACATCAAAGCTGCTTTGAGGGTGCGATGAAAACGTTCAACCATTCCATCGGCAGCGGGGTTGTAGGCCGTTGTCTGATGTAAGGTGATGCCCAGGAGATTCGATAATGACGTCCACAATTGAGAGGTGAAAGTGGTTCCCCTGTCAGAAGTAATAAGCTCAAGGATACCGAATCTTGAAATCCATCCAGAAAGTAAGGCAGATGTACATGAGGCAGACGTTGCAGTCTCCATGGGAATGGCTTCAGGCCAACGAGTGGAGCGGTCGATGACGGTAAACAGGTAACGATGTCCTTGTGATGTGGGTAGGGGACCTACAACGTCGACGTGAATGTGTGCGAAACGACGCGGAGGTTGAGGAAAGTTGCCCACTCCTGTCGATGTACTTTGGAAGTTTGGCAAGAAGTACAGGCGCTGACCCAATCCTTAGCATCCTTAGAAATGCCGTGCCAAATGAACTTTGCCTTCAGCAGCTGTGCAGTAGAACGGCACGAGGGATGTGAAAAGCCGTGGATGAAATCAAACACCTGTCGGCGCATGGGAGCAGGAATCCAAGGTCGCGGTCTACCAGTACTGACGTCACAGAGGAGGGTGGTGTTGGAGTCTTCGAGGGGAAAATCTTCCCAACGGAGGGACGTGCAGGATGTCCTACAAGCTTGATACTCTGGATCCTGTCGTTGGGCTTCAGCCAGGGCTTTGTAATCCCATCCCAGTTGAACGGCAGCCAACGTGTTTCTTGACAGGGCATCGGCAACGGGATTCATTTTCCCAGGGACGTATTGGAGGGTGCAATTGTATTCAGCCACGGCGGAGAGATGTCGGCGTTGACAGGCGGACCAGGCGTCAGACTGTCGAGTGAAGGCGTGCACCAGAGGCATGTGTTCTGTGCGAATGACGAAGGGCGTACCTTCTAAGAAATGGCGAAAGTGACGGACAGCCAAGTGCACCGCCAGCAATTCTCGATCGAAGGTAGAATAACCCGATTCTGCCTTGGACAGTTTTCTGCTGAAGAAGGCCAATGGGCGGGGTGAGCCTTTGACCACCTGCTCGAGTACTGCACCAATAGCGATGTCGCTGGCATCAGTGGAGAGAAGGAGAGGGGCGTGTGGGATAGGAAAAGTGAGAGCCGCAGCAGTTGATAGGGCCTTCTTTGCATTGCAGAAGGCTGCTTCTTGAAAGGGACCCCACTTCACGTCCTTTGGCTTGCCCTTGATAGAGGCGTAGAGGGGAGCAAGAGTGGCGGCAATGGCTGGCAGAAAACGGTGATAATAGTTGATCATGTCCAAGAATTCCTGCAGAGCTTTGACGGTCGAGGGCGCAGGGAAATTCTGAACGGCTGCTACCTTCTCAGGGAGGGGAAGGACTCCTTCAGGAGTGATACGGTGCCCTAAGAACGACACTTCGTTGTCACCAAAGGTACACTTGTCGTACCGGACTACAAGGCAGTTTTGTTGCAGGCGGTCGAGCACGATGCGCAGGTGACGGAGGTGTTCCTCTTTTGAGGAGGAGAACACAAGTATGTCGTCCACATAACATACACAGAAAGGGAGGTCCCCTAAGATGCCATCCATGAGACGTTGAACCGTTGCCCCAGCATTACGAAGGCCAAAACAGGAGTAATTGAAGGTGTATGTGCCAAACGGAGTGGTGATGGCGGTCTTGGGGATGTCTTCTGGGTTCATAGGCACCTGATAATACCCCTTCAGGAGGTCGAGCGTAGAGAAAACCTTCGCTTTGTGCAGGTAGGAGGTTACATCGGCAATGTTTGGGAGGGGGTAGTGATCCGGTTCTGTTTGCATGTTCAGGCGCCTGTAATCCCCGCACGGACGGAGGGAGCCGTCTTTCTTCAGAACGATGTGTAAGGGTGACGACCACGGGATGGAGGCTTTTTGGCAAAGGCCCATTTTCTCCTTTTCGGCGAACGTCTGTTTGGCGACTGCCAATCGTTCCGGTGCCAGACGTCTGAATTTTGTGAAGACTGGGGGTCCCGTCGTCTTGATATGGTGATAAATACCGTGCTTGGCAGGAACCGTGGGCGTTTGGCGAAGTTCTGGACGGAAAACTTCCGGGTACGACGTGAGGAGGTGGGCGTAGGCATCTGTGGGTGCGCTGATGTGGAGAGCGAGGTTAGAGGGGGCGGATTGAAGAGGTGTCGACAAGTACGAGTCTACGTTGACCAATCGTCGGTGGGCGACATCGACCAGAACGTGGAAATGAGAGGAAATCCGCACCGAGGATTGGCATTGTGACGTCAGCAACGAGAAACTTCCAATTGAATTTACCGTTTCCGAACGATAATGTGAGGTTCTCGTAACCGTAGGTGGGTATCGCAGATCTGTTGGCAGCTACCAAGCGGACGTCGGCAGATGTAGACAGACTACGTTGTGCCTTGAAGAGTTTCCTTGGCAAAAGGGAACGACAAGCACCCGTGTCTACCAAAAATCGCACGCCCGTTCCTGCATCCTGTAAAAAGAAAAGATTAGAAACATGGGAGGCCACCGCCACAAGCGATGGCCTACTTACACGTTTTTTGGCCACTGACACTCTTTGGCACATTTCTTCGCGGTTGCCCCGAATCTGAAGTGGTAGTAGCAAAACTGCGGTGGATGGGAGGTAGTAAGTGGCTGTAGAAGTCGTTCGTTGGGGCGCGAGCGATTGGTGGGTGGTGGGCGGCTTTGTCGCCGCTTCGGCACGTCACGGGGTAGGCGTGTATGTCCTACGGCATTCATGTCAGCTTCGGTTGACGTTGAATAGGCATCCTCGTCGTCAGGGGGTGGAG
>NC_090758.1:30629868-30634868 GCF_036898095.1 Palaemon carinicauda | reverse complement strand
CAAAAATGAAACAGCTCCTATATTCAAAAGACATCTTTTCCTGTATACACCAGTTTTCTGCACAAGAGAAAAATAGTTCTTTAATTTACTTACCTTAAAATAACCTCTATCTTTAGCTAACCTTCAACTCCCTTAATGAGACAAGCAAAATTTAATTAGCCTTTACCTTCACGAGACCTCTTGTCCTGTTAATAGCAGTTCTCTGCACATGGGAAAACAGTTCTTTAACTTATTTACCTTTACATAATCTCTTTCTTTAACTGACCTACCCCTCCCTTGAACAAACAAGCAAAAATTAGACATCCTATACCTTCAGAGGACCTCTTATCCTGCACAGAAGAGCTCTCTGTGACAGAAAAAAAAAAACAGTTCATTAACTTCTCGATGACAGAGTTCGGACCAAATTTTTTCCTGTCATTAGAGACGGGAATGTCCTTTGAACGTCCAAAGCCAACACCCTTGTATCACCTCGCCCTCCGAGCAGAGGAGTTGGAAGTGAGTCAATAGTGCAGGATAAAGGAAGCTTCAAACGCCTGTGACGGGCCGAGAGAGGAGTTGTGAACTCAAAGGCAGGATGCAATCAACTGAGTTTTATAAAGGAACACTCTTCTTTATATACAAAACCTCAAGGCAACAGGACATGACCTGTTCGAGAGACAGACAATGTTACAGAGCAAAACAGAGACATGATCATTCAGGTTCATTTTAGTGCGAGGGAAGAGCGCATATGCAAGCATAATATATACAAAATAATTATGTACAATTGTGTGCCACACGGTTGGTACATGGCTCCCTCCCTAAAAATGACATACTGTACATGTTAAATAGGGCGCCCTGATCTAGAGAGGCGAACTGTAGGCGGGTCATCTGGCAGAAGATAAGCAGGTTTTAGACGATCAATGGAGACCCAGTCTTCTTTGCCCCGAATGTTTAGTAGGAATGCTTTCGGACTGCGTCGGATCACAAGGAAAGGGCCCGTGTAAGGGGGCTTTAGTGGTGGCTTGCTAGTGTCGTTGCGCAGGAAGACGTGCGTTGCAGAGTGCAAGTCCATTGGTATGTGATGCTTCGCTGGGGGCTTGTAAGTCTGGCGGCACGGAGTAAATTTTCCCACCACGTGACGTATGCGCTGGAGATCGTCGGAGGAGGTTGTAGAAGGAAAAAATTCTGCAGGGACGACCAACGGGTCGCCATACACCATTTCAGCTGCCGAGACGTCGAGGGCGTCTTTAGGAGTAGTCCTTAGTCCAAGGAGGACCCAGGGAAGCTGAGTAAACCAGTTGCAATCCTTGCAGAGGGACATCAAAGCTGCTTTGAGGGTGCGATGAAAACGTTCAACCATTCCATTGGCAGCGGGGTTGTAGGCCGTTGTCTGATGTAGGGTGATGCCCAGGAGATTCGCTAATGACGTCCACGATTGAGAGGTGAAAGTGGTTCCCCTGTCAGAAGTAATATGCTCAGGGATACCGAATCTTGAAATCCATCCAGAGAGTAAGGCAGATGTACATGAGGCGGACGTTGCAGTTTCCATGGGAATGGCTTCAGGCCAACGAGTGGAGCGGTCGATGACGGTAAACAGGTAACGATGTCCTTGTGATGTGGGTAGGGGGCCTACAACGTCGACGTGAATGTGTGCGAAACGACGCTGAGGTTGAGGAAAGGTGCCCACTCCTGAATCCGTGTGTCGATGTACTTTGGAAGTTTGGCAAGAAGTACAGGCGCGGACCCAATCCTTAGCATCCTTAGAAATGCCGTGCCAAATGAGCTTTGCCTTCAGCAGCTGTGCAATAGAACGGCATGAGGGATGTGAAAGGCCGTGAATGAAATCAAACACCTGTCGGCGCATGGGAGCAGAAATCCAAGGTCGCGGTCTACCAGTACTGACGTCACAGAGGGTGGAATTGGAGTCTTCGAGGGGAAAATCTTCCCAATGGATGGACGTGCAGGATGTCCTAAAAGATTGATACTCTGGATCCTGTTGTTGGGCTTCAGCCAGGGCGTTGTAATCCAATCCCAGTTGAACGGCAGCCAACGTGTTTCTTGACAGGGCATCGGCAACGGGATTCATTTTCCCAGGGACGTATTGGAGGGTGCAATTGTATTCAGCCACGGCGGAGAGATGTCGGCGTTGACGGGCGGACCAGGCGTCAGACTGTCGAGTGAAGGCATGCACCAGAGGCATGTGGTCTGTGCGAATGACGAAGGGCGTACCTTCTAAGAAATGGCGAAAGTGACGGACAGCCAAGTGCACCGCCAGCAATTCTCGATCGAAGGTAGAATAACCCGATTCTGCCTTGGACAGTTTTCTGCTGAAGAAGGCCAATGGGCGGGGGCGAGCCTTTGACCACCTGCTCGAGTACTGCACCAATAGCGACGTCGCTGGCATTGGTGGAGAGAAGGAGAGGGGTGTGTGGGATAGGAAAAGTGAGAGCCGCAGTAGTTGATAGGGCCTTCTTTGCATTGCAGAAGACTGCTTCTTGAAGGGGACCCCACTTCAGGTCCTTTGGCTTACCCTTGAGGGAGGCGTAGAGGGGAGCAAGAGTGGCAGCAATGGCTGGCAGAAAACGGTGATAATAGTTGATCATGCCCAAGAATTCCTGCAGAGCTTTGACGGTCGAGGGCGCGAGGAAGTTTTGAACGGCTGCTACCTTCTCAGGGAGGGGATGGACTCCTTCAGGAGTGATACGGTGCCCTAAGAACGACACTTCGTTGGCGCCAAAGGTACACTTGTCGTACCGGACTACAAGGCCGTTTTGTGGCAGGCGGTCGAGCACGATGCGTAGGTGACGGAGGTGTTCCTCTTTTGAGGAGGAGAACACAAGTATGTCGTCCACATAACATACACAGAAAGGGAGGGCCCCTAAGATGCCATCCATGAGACGTTGAAACGTTTGCCCCAGCATTACGAAGGCCAAAACAGAAGTAATTGAAGGTGTATGTACCAAACGGAGCTGTGATGGCGGTCTTGGGAATGTCTTCTGGGTTCATAGGCACCTGATAATACCCCTTCAGGAGGTCGAGCGTAGAGAAAACCTTCACTTTGTGCAGGTAGGAGGTCACATCGGCAATGTTTGGGAGGGGGTAGTGATCCGGTTCTGTTTGCATGTTCAGGCGCCTGTAATCCCCGCACGGACGGAGGGAGCCGCCTTTCTTCAGAACGATGTGTAAGGGTGACGACTATGGGCTGGAGGCCTTCTGGCAAAGGCACATTTTCTCCATTTCGGCGAACGTCTGTTTGGCGGCTGCCAATCGTTCCGGTGCCAGACATCTGAATTTTGCAAAGACTGGGGGTCCCGTCGTCTTGATATGGTGATAAATACCGTGCTTGGCAGGAACCGTGGGCGTTTGGCGAGGTTCTGGACGGGAAACTTCCGGGTACGACGTGAGGAGGTGGGCATAGGCTTACGTGGGTGCGCTGATGTGGAGAGTGAGGTTAGAGGGGACGGGTTGAAGAGGTGTCGACAAGTACGAGTCTGCGTTGACCAATCGTCGGTGGGCGACATCGACCAGAAGGTGGAAATGAGAGAGGAAATCCGCACCGAGGATTGGCATTGTGACGTCAGCAACGAGAAACTTCCAATTGAATTTACCGTTTCCGAACGATAATGTGAGGTTCTCGTAACCGTAGGTGGGTATCGCAGATCCGTTGGCAGCTACCAAGCGGACGTCGGCAGATGTAGACAGACTATGTCGTGCCTTGAAAAGTTTCCTTGGCGAAAGAGAACGACAAGCACCCGTGTCTACCAAAAATCGCACGCCCGTTCCTGCATCCTGTAAAAAGAAAAGATTAGAAACATGGGAGGCCACCGCCACAAGCTATGGCCTACTTACACGTTTTTTGGCCACTGACAATACTTGGCACATTTCTTCGCGGTTGCCCCGAATCTGAAGTGGTAGTAGCAAAACTGCGGCGGATGGGAGGTAGTAAGTGGCTGTAGAAGTCGTTCGTTGGGGCGCGAGCGATTGGTGGGTGGTGGGCGGCTTTGTCGCCGCTTCGGCACGTCACGGGGTAGGCGTGTATGTCCTACGGCATTTCATGTCTGCTTCGGTTGACGTTGAATAGGCATCCTCGTCGTCAGGGGTGGAGGCGTTGATGGAGGTCTTGAAGTGGCTGTCTATAAGGGCGTCGGCTTTGGTCATCAAGTCCTTTATGGGTAAACTATCGACATCGGGTATGGCAGCGCATACAGGTTCGGGTAAACGGCGTATCCAAAGGGCACGAAGTAGGTTCACCTCACGAGGAGAGCCGTCTGCGGCAGGTTGAAGGCGAGCGATACTGGTCATTTCCCTGAGGGCAAGCGAAGCCCTTTGGTCCCCCAACGGTTGTTGCGAGAGCTGAAAAAGCTTTGCTATACGGGCGGCTGGTGACGGCGAGTACTGCTGCAGAAGGTATGTTTTGAGGGCTTCATACGCTATTGGGGTGTCTCCTTGTTCACAAAGCCAGTCGGATATTTCTGGGAAGGTGTCCTCGGGTATCGCCGCGAGAACATAATCCGCTTTGGTGGTTGAGCGAGTCACGGCCCTGATACGAAACTGGACTTCTGAGCGCTGAAACCAAGCAAACGCTTCTCCGGTGGCGAACGGTGAAAGTTTCAATGGGGCGGCGCCAACTGCTGTAGTAGAGTCTGTCTCCGTCATAGTACCAACGATGGATGGGCGAGGGAGGTGGGGGTGGAAGGCAGTGGGAGCGAGCCGACCTCCGGGGTCACCAATGTGACGGGCCAAGAGAGGAGTTGTGAACTCAAAGGCAGGATGCAATCAACTGAGCTTTATTAAGGAACACTCTTCTTTATATACAAAACCTCAAGGCAACAGGACATGACCTGTTCGAGAGACAGACAATGTTACAGAGCTAAACAGAGACATGATCATTCGGGTTCTTTTTAGTGCGAGGGAAGAGCGCAGATACAAGCATAATATATACAAAATAATTATGTACAATTGTGTGCCACACGGTTGGTACACGCCCTTTGACAAAAGCGAATAGTATCCGTATGGGATCC
>NC_090758.1:30609868-30614868 GCF_036898095.1 Palaemon carinicauda | reverse complement strand
CTAAAAATTGCTGAAATTGTTGTTGTTCTTTTGGCTGATATATATATATATATATATATATATATATATATATATATATATATATATATATATATATATATAAAATATATATATATATATATATATATATATATATATATATATATATATATGTATGTATATATATGTATAAACATATATATATATATATATATATATATATATATATATATATATATATATATATATATATGTATATATATATGTATATGTATACATATAAATTAATTATCTTTACTGTCTATACTAAACATTTTTTGATATGTCGACCATCATTGGTTTTAACCATGAAACCGTTTACAACTGAGAATGATAATATTATTGACAACTACTACTTAAGCACATCACTTATGTTGTTGAAAGAAAAAATATACTCTATATATATTTCTATATATTTTGGGCATACAATATATTATTATTATTATTATTTATTATTATTATTCTTATTATTATTATTATCATTATTATTATTATTACTGGCTAAGCTACATCTCTAATTGGAAAAGCAGGATGCTATAAGCCCAGAGGCTCCAACAGGGAAAATAGCCCTGTGAGGAAAGGAAACATGAAAAATAGAATATTTTAGGAGGAGTAACAACATTAAAATAAATATCTCATATATAAAATAGACAACCTTTAACAAAACAAGAGGAAGAGAAATAAGATAGAATAGAGTGCTCGAGTGTACCCTCAAGCAAGAGAAATCTAACCCAAGACAGTGGAAGACCATGATACAGAGTTCATGGCACTACCCAAGACTGAAGGGCTGCTTACCATAGCTAAAGAGTCCCTTCTACCCTTACCAAGAGGAAAGTGGTCACTGAATAAATAGTCCAGTAACCCCTTTGGTGAAGAAGAGTTGTTTGGTAATCCGTGTTGTCAGGTGTATGAGGACAGAGGAGAATATATAAAGAATAGGCAGGACTATTCAGTGTGGATTTGTATAAGCAAAGGGAAAATGAACTGTAACCAGAGAGGAGGATCCAATGTAGTACCATCTGGCCAGTGAAGAGACCCCTTAAGTCTTTAGTGGTAGTAGCTATTCCTTAAAATTACTTTAAATGCATACAAATATAAAATATTCATAAAAAACTTAATGGTGTAAAGGCACCTAACAGCCAATAGTCAACCTTATTCTTTAACATGTGTATTTGGTGTTTGTAAGATATAACCTTTTTAACGCTGTTTACGCGTTGCTATAAATCTTAATTCAAATCATAATGAGAAACTTTTTCACTGTTGTGTTGATTTGAGTCCGGGTATAATAAATATCATTATAATGTTATACCAGAGTGAGTATAGGAAGCTGATATCTGGTGTTCCTCAGGGTAGTGATCTTGGCCCCTTACTTTTCAGACTATATACACATGACATGTAGTTTTGCCCAGAAAGCAAGTTCGTTGCATATGCATCAATTCCATCCCCTGAATGTAGATCTGGGGTAGCTGAATCCCTTGATAGAGATCTAACTAAAATTAGTACATGGTGCAAGAATTATGGGGTATGAAGTTGAATCCTAACAAAAGTCAAAGTATGATTGTAAGTCATTCAAGGACAGTTGTTCCTCAACCTCTGGTTCTCAGCATTAAAAATGTTTCTTTAACTATATATGATTCTTTTGAAATACTAGCTGTGATTCTCGACAGCAAATTTACTTTTGAGAAACACATTAAGTCTGTGTATTTTTATATTGCACAAAAAAAAATTGTATATTATCGGTGATCAATCTATTCTGGAGAAGTGTTCCAATTCTTACAATGTACAGTGTTTCGAGTATCCTATTATTCTCCTGTGTGGTCTCCAGCAGCTGATTCTCATCTTAATATGTTACAAGAAATTAAAATATATTAAATTCTTACACCTGATCTAGATATTAACCTCTGTCGCCGTCGTTCAGTGAGGTCGTTGCGCATGTTGCATAAAAAAATGTCATAATTCGGACATCCTTTACATTCCTATTTTCCCGGACAGTACTATACTGTTCGTAATACTAGGTTTACAGTTAACTCTAATAGTCAGGCCTTCTCCATCATGGTGATCAGTATTACAGAGTATTCTAGAAGTTTTATTCTAGTTGTGACTAAGTTGTGGAATGATCTTCCTAATCGGGTAGTTGAATCGGTAGAACTCCAAAAGTTCCAACTTGCAGCAAATTCTTTCATGTTGGATGGGCTGACGTAAGTCTTTTTATAGTTTATATATGCAAGAACTATTTTAATGTTGTTACAGTTTTTAAAACATTTTATTTTAATTGTTCATTATTACTCTTATAGTTGATCTATTTCCGTATTTCCTTTCCCCACTGGGCTATTTTTCCTTGTTGGAGCCCTTGTGATGTATTATTATCATTATTATTATTAAATGCTAAGCCACAACCCTAGTTGGAAAAGCAGGATGCTATAAGCCCAGAGGCTCCAACAGGGAAAATAGCCCATTGAGGAAAGGAAACAAGGAAAAATAGAATATTTTAAGAACAGCAAAAACTTTGAAATAAATAGTTCCTATATAAACGATAAAATATTTAACAAAACACGAGGAAGAGAAACTAGATAGAACAGTGTGCCCGAATGTACCATCAAGCAAGAGAAATCTAACCCCAGACAGTGGAACACCATGGTACAGAGGCTATGGCACTACCCAAGACTAGAGAACAATAGTTTGATTTTGGAGTGTCCCTCTCCTAGAAGAGCTGCTTACCATAGCTAAAGAGCCTTTTCTACCCTTACCAAGAGGAAAGTGGCCACTGAACATTTACAGTTTAGTAGTTAACCCCTTGGGAGAAGAATTGTTGTGTAATCTCAGCATTGTCAGGTGTATGAGGACAGAGGAGAATCTGTAAAGAGTAGGCCAGACTATTCGGTGTCTGTGTAGGCAAAGGGAGAGAACCATAACCAGAGAGAAAGGTCCAATATAGTACTGTCTGGCCAGTGAAAGGACCCCATAACTCTCTCAGAAAGGAGATGCTCGATAGTCTCCAGGTGTGAAGTCGTATTGAAGCTACGGCTTTGTGGAAGATGTTGTCGTATGGTTGTTTGCGTAGATTAGGTATAATTAATAATGATAATAATAATAATAATAATAATAATAATAATAATAATAATAATAATAATAATAATAATAATAATAATATCACTATCTTTGTTTATATAGTCCTTTTAACAAAGGATTGAATGAAAAATTCAAACTAATATCATGATACTTTATTAAAAAACATATTTTACACAAGGCAAAAAGTGGTAAGTTTCAAAGTAAAATAGCAATGATTAATATATTCTCATTGCTTTTAGATTTGCTATATAAAGATTTGAAAAAAAGGCATTCATTCACAAACTTTTATATCTAAATGCTTTTGATTCAAGCACTCACATACACACACAGACACACACACACACACACACACACATATATATATATATATATATATATATATATATATATATATATATATATATATATATAGATAGATAGATAGATAGATAGATAGAAAAATCTTTTCATAATACTACACATATAAAAACAAACTGAAAAAATTGGAAAATCACAGAAGAAAAAATTTATATCAAAGAACTATCTTTATCCCCTGCTTAAAAATCCTTCCTTCTCCAATGGCAAGAATAGCTTTAATGGTTAGAAATTGTAAATGTACACTGCACAGAATGGTTTCATAATAACCATATTATTATTATGGCCTATGCTGTGTTTCCTTTACAAAGTCTTCCACCATTGGCAAAAGCAGGTTTACCTTAAAAGATATTAATATTTGGCACTGACAAAAGTAAAGTGTCAGAGTTAAAGTTTCCCAAAATGAGAATTATGTCTTTGTCACTGAACTAAGAAATAAAAGTAGGAGAAAAAAAGGATGACTAACAAGTCAATATGACTAGGAAATTATGACGAAAAAAACAAAACAGAAAACTATTAATAATATGGGTAATCATAATACTTCAAATGACCTGCCTTCCTTTATTTAATGGTCCACCAATAACCTGATGGAACTATATAGCTACTTCTGCCATTTGTTTTACTTATTGACTCTTTAAATCTAACTGAAAATTCACTGATATGGAAGTATAAGTGATGACTATTCAATTTACTTTCTCTATTATGAGCATTTATGAATCTATTACTAAGAATATTAAAACTAATTGCAGGGCAGATTATAGTATAAACTTTGTCAAAGCAGTTTTTGAAGATCTTTTCATTCTTATTGGATCATAGCATTACTTTGATTTATCAAAGCAGTGTCTTAATCCTTTTATAGATGTTGATATTCTTCAAGTAAATGGTGGCACATATCCATCACTAAGATTGTTTCAGTAAAAACTCTTTCCTAGATGGTACTCGTCAAAACTTTCCCACCATAATCCTTATTAATTATTGGTAGATTACCCTCTAATCATAAAGATCCCTAAAGGCTACACTGATTTAAATCTTGTCCAATTTTAAGGCTTACGCCTGATATGTTGGCCCAACCCCATATAAGAGCTCTTTCCCAGCTCCATACTGGTGCTTTATGACATTAGGGGAGCTAAAAATTTGAGGACTTGTTGCCACAAATGCAGCCTGATCACCCACATGCTGCAGTGCTGGAGAAAGAGAAAGCAATGGATCGGTTGCCACATAGCCATACTGTACACCACACTGCGGCTGGACTGTGACATACTCGGTAATCACATGGGTCTTCTGTATGTACTCTGTTTTGGTGACATATTGTGTATGGTAAGCTGTATCTGTGACGTATTGAGTTTTGTACACTGTTTGGATCACAGGCACTGGCTCATAGGCTGTCGAGACGAGCAACTTCTTGTAAGTGGAGACTGTAGGAATGTACTCCTTGACCTGCTGCGTTACCGTGATGGGCCCCACGACAGCGGGTGGCCTAGCAGCTTCGTAGATTGAAGTGGTGACGTGATTGTACTGCGTAGTGGTGATGTACTCAGGAGGGGAGGTAACGGTCACGA
>NC_090758.1:30570149-30577649 GCF_036898095.1 Palaemon carinicauda | reverse complement strand
AATGGTAACAGTGCATAGAGGATATGTAAGGACAAGTCGTAACAGTGAGAACATGATAGGCAATGACGACTTGTAACAACAAACAAAGTATAGGTAACGACAAGTGATAACAATGAGTACAGGATAAGTAAGGATAAGTGGTAACAGCGAGTACCAGATAGCTAAGGACAAGTGGCAATAGTGATTACAGGATAGGTAAAGACAATTGGTAACAGTGCATATAAGATAGGTGAGGACAAGGGGTAATAGCGAGTTCAGGGTAAGTAAGAACAAGTCATAAAGTGAGTACAAAATAGGTAAGGACAAGTGGTAACAGCGAGTACAGGATTGGTAAAGACAATTGGTAACAGCAAGTATAACAGGCAATGACAAGTGGTAACAGCAAGTACAGGATAGGTACAAACAACTGCTAACAGCGAGTACAGGATAGGTACAAACATTTACTAACAGCGACTACAGGATAGGTAAAGAGAAGTAGTAACAGCAAGTACAGGATAGGTAAAGACAATTGCTAACAGCGAGTACAGGGTAGGTAAAGATAAGTATTATCAGCAAGTACAGGAAGGGTAAGGAAAAGCGGTAATAGCACGTATAAGATAGGTATGGGTGAGTGGTAACAGGAAGGTAGGTAAGGACATAGTCAGATAACAATACTTGCCGAGTTCGCGTGAGGATTGGCTCTAATTCAGACCCGGATTATACGCTTGCAATATTCGTTAAAATGCGTTCCGTTGTCCCTCTCAAATCAGGGAGTTTGAAGTCCTACCAACACGGGGGAAGTATCATAATGCAGAAGCCTATGGCTAAGACAGCTAATTATGTTTACCTATTCCACATCTGACAGTACTTAAAATGATTGATTTTCCTAGTTTCGGTTAAATAGAAAAGACATAGGAGAAATGCAAAGTTTTAAAACTGAATTAAAGAATGCCTAAAAACCTTGCCATGTTAGAGATAAACAATGAATCAAAGAAATCAGGTAGTTAAGCAATTATGGTTCTTCTTACACAACACAGTATTTTTCTAGTGCTCATATTTTTCAGTTATGAACTAATTCTGCATATAATTTTCTTGTATCTAAATACTGAAAAAATATGTACAAGGACTTGTACACATTTTAAATTATTTCAGTGTAATATAGATTCAACGTTTTCTTTATTCCGGTATCACATTATTTGCAAGAAACAGAAAACGATAATAGTGATTGAGGTGGATGGCTGACTATGATATCATTATTCTCGGTCAGAAAACCTCAAGGCTCATTGGCCAATTTGGCTCAATACAATACATTTTCCTCTATATTTCACTTAGTTTATTCAATGACTACTTATTTAGCCAATAAACATGAACATGTTACTGATATTGATAATGTCTGCTGAAGCGTCTCAGGAGTTGCAGTGAAGATCTATCTATCTACCTAGCTATCTATCTGTCTCTCTGTCTGTTAATATATCTATATACTTAACCTTACGAGGGAATAAGGGAATTGTGTACCAACTGTATATGATTGTTTGAGGTGTAAATGTTACAATATTGAAAAGTAATATATATATATATATATATATATATATATATATATATATATATATATATATATATATATATATATATATATATACTGTATATATATACATATATATATTTTTTATAATTAAGTTATATATATATACATATATATATATATATATATATATATATATATATATATATATACATATATATATATATATATATATATATATATATATATATATATATATATATATATATATATATATATATATATATATATATATATATATATATATATATATATATATATATATATAATTAGACACATATATATATATATATATATATATATATATATATATATATATATATATATGTATATATATGTTTATATATATATATATATATATATATATATATATATATATATATATATATATATATATATATATATATATATATAAATATATATATATATATATATATATATACATATATATATATGTGTATATATATATATATATATATATATATATATATATATATATATATATATATATATATATATATATATATATATATATATATATATATATATATATATAGATATATATATATATATATATATATATATATATATATATATATATATATATATATATATATATATATATATATATATAAATATAAACAAACTGCAAAGATTTATATCTTTTGTTCTTGTCTCTAAATGTTATAATAACAAAATATGAAATAAGTAGGTCCATATATTTGAGAATATTTTGATGCATATATAGGTATATTTAATAGCCTATTTAGATTCATATAATTACATCACAGAAACAATATCCTTCGGTAGGGTTTCCTAATCGAATATGGAATTGCATTAATAAAGTTTGTGTACAGATGAGATATAACTCAAACGTTTCGAAATGTTTCAGTGAATCTATTTATCTGATAGATATTTGTAAATAATTTAGGGAATATTTCTATATATTGAACGCTCTGAAACGTTTTGGGGAATATATAAGTCTGTTCAGCGTTTCAAAACATTTCGGGGAATCATTCTATCTGTTGAACATTTCGAAATATTGAAGGGAATCTTGATAGCTGTTGAACGTTTCAAAACACTTTACGGAATTTTCTCTTTGATGAAATTTTTGAAACGTTTCCGGGAATATTTCTGTATGTTCAAGGTTTCAAAATGTTTTGGGAATTTCTTTATATGTTGAATAATTCCAAATATTTAATGGACTCTTTCTATCCATTAAACGTTTAGAAAAGTTGAATATTTCTATCCATGAAGAGTTTTAAAACGTTGAATATATTCATCTGGTGAACGCTTTGAAAGGTTGATTATTTCCATCAAGTAAACTTTTCGAAACGATGAATATTTCTATCAATTAAGACTTTCGAAATGTTCAATCTATATTCATTAAATGTATCGAAACGTTGAATCTTCTGGAATATAAATTCTTTGAAACGTTAAATCTACCAGTATGTATTAGTTACACGTTTAAAAAAGTTTCGAGTAGTATTTCTTTCTGTTGCAGGTTTTGAAACATTTAGGGGAATCTTTTTAATCTTTTAAATGTTTTGGGAAATTGGGCTATTTTGATAGGGGGATTCTATATGTTTGTTCAATTAGATAGGAAATTTCGATTGTGTACGAGAGAGAGAGAGAGAGAGAGAGAGAGAGAGAGAGAGAGAGAGAGAGAGAGAGAGAGAGAGACTTACCTTACCTTATTGCCTTATTCTCTTTAGGTTCCCCAAGGCCCCTCAGTTTGAGGCACCTCGTATATCCACCAGAGAGTTGCTTATGCATCTTCCGGTGTATTTTGCATCTTCCAGTCTTAGATGGTCTGGGATGTTTCTTAGGTACTTATCGAGCTTATTCTTAAACACATCTACGCTCACTCCTAATATGTTTCTTAGATGAGCTGGCAGCACCTTAAATAGTCACTGCATTATCGATGCTGGTGTGTAGTAGATTAATGTCCTGTGCTCCTTCCTGAGTTTTCCTGGTATAGTTTTGGGCACTATTAATCTACCTCGGCTTGCTCTTTCTGATGTTTTCAGCTCTATGGTGTTTTCAGTAATTCCTTCGATTTATTTCCATGCTTGTATTATCATGTATCGTTCTCTTCTCCTTTCTAGACTGTACAATTTAAAACAAAAATGCAGTCTTTTTCAGTAGTCAAGGTCTTTAACTTCTATTCTAGTAGTAAAGGACCTTTGTACACTCTCTATTAGTGCATATCATTTTGGTAGTGTGGGTACCATATCACATTGCAGTACTCGAGTGTACTATGTACAAAAGTTTTGTACACCATAATCATGTGTTCAGCTTTTCTTGTTTTAAAGTGTCTGGATAGCATTCCCTGTTTTGCTTTATATTTAGCCAACAGTGTTGCTATTTGGTCGCTGTATAACATATTCCTGTTTAACATTACACCAAGGTCTTTAATTGCTACCTTGTTTGTGATTGTCTTGTTATTAGGTCCCCTGTATACATATATCATTCTTTCTCTGTTTCCATAATTCATTGATTCGAATTTATCGGAGTTAAATACCATCCTATTTATCTCCGCCCATTCATATATTTTGTTTAGATCTCTTTGTAATGAGTTCCTATCTTCATCACAAGTAATTTCTCTACTTATTCTTGTGTCATCGGCGAAACTTCTCACTACAGAGTTTTTAACATCACAGTCTATGCCTGAGATCATAATAACAAACAGCAGTGCAGCTAATACCGTACCCTGTGCCACGCCAGATATCACCTGAGCTTCATCTGATTTCTCGTCATTTGCAAACACTATCTCATTTCTGTTTTGTAGAAATTCTTTTATTTATTTTCCTTTCTATCCTTTAATATTAGGCTTTCTCATTTTTTTCTCTAATATATCATGGTCTACCTTGTCAAAGGCTTTTGCAAAATCTAGATATACCACATCTGTGTCTTTTTCATTTATCATATTTTTATATATGTTTTCATAGTGAGCTATCAGTTGGGTTTGTGTACTTTTTCCGGGCACAAAACCATGTTGACCTATATTAAATAAATTATTTCTAACCAAATGATTCATTATTTTCTTTTTCTATTACCCTCTCATACACTTTAATAATATGTGATGTTAGATTAACAGGTCTATAATTGCTTGCCTCTAGTCTCGATCCACTTTTGAAAATACGGGTTATATAATCCAATTTATGTTTAACATATATCTCGCTCAAATGTACACTTTGTCTTAGCAGTATTGCAAGCGGCTTCGCGATAGTGTGTGTAGCCTTTTCAACAAAATTGCTGGAACTCCTTCTGGCCCGGCTGCTGATCTATTTTTAATTTCGCTTATAGCCTGCACAATATCTGCTTCATTAATATCTATATCCGTTAGATATTCAATATTTTTTTCTCTCATTTCTGTTTCATCATTCTCATTCGCAATTCTTGGCGTGAATTCACTCCTATATTTTTCTGCTAATATGTTGCATATTTCCTTTTTTGTTTTTATTTGTTAACCGTCCTTCAATTCTTAGAAGGCTTATTTCTAATCTTTCTTTATTCATCTTTGGTGCATTGGAGTAAAGTACTTTGGTGTTTTTCTTGATATTTTGAAGTGTCCTCTCTTCTAAGTTCCCTTTTTTTTCATTTTCTTTCGATTGTATAATCTTTTTTTTCTGCATTTTCTATCTTACTTTTTATTTCCATCATTTTCAACATATTTTTTTCTTTTGCAAGATTTTTCTTACACTTTCTAATTTTCTTAAATAAGATCCTTCTGTCTCTTGGTATGCATGTGTGATGTTTATTTATTTCTTTCCATACATACTTTTCAACAATTTTCTCCAGTATTTTGTACAATATATACGTATTTACTTGTATATTATCATTTACTAATATATTTTCCCAATCTTTGTTCAATTCTTCATTTATTTCTGACCATTTTATATTCTTACCATAGAAATTCTATTTTCCATATCCTTCCCATCATTTTGCACTTTGTTTACCTCTGCGTTAGCTTGCTTTGGAATGGACTAATAATTCTATGACATTGTGGTATGAAACTTTGGTGTTATACACTATTATTTTTTTAACATAATTTAACTCATTCATAAATACTAAATCTAGGACTTTGTCCTTTCTTGTTGAAATGTGGTTTATTTGTTGCCTATTATGTTCTAATAGCATATCTTGAAGCTTTTCAAACTGTCTCTTATCTTCTGTGCTAAAATTACTTTTTTTAAATATGTATATATACAACCACTTTCTTCAATCCGTTCTTTCCAATCCACAAAAGGAAAGTTGAAATATCCGGATAGGAGTATATTCCAGTCTTTATGGTTTCTACGTATATCATCTATTTTTTTCTATTATCATGTCAAACTCCTTAGTATTTGGGGGTCTGTAAACTATAATACTCAATAATTTTTCATAAACAAATTCTACCGCAATCAATTCACATTCTGTGTTGCTGTATTTTTCACACACTTTTCCTTGATTTATGTCTATTCCTTATATTGCAGTTCCCCCTTGATTCCTATTTATTCTGTCAGATCTATATGTTTGGAAATCCTTTATCTGGTCGTCACTGGCAGCCTCTTGGGAATACCATGTTTCAATTATATTTAATATATCTATTTTTTCAAGTTTTCTTTTGGAGTTACTCGTGACTAAACCCTGTAGATTCATCACTATTATGGTTTGTGTTTAATCCCTATTATTTAATATTGGTAATGATAGGGATTCTCCCATGCTTCCTTCCTGTTCTGATATGATGTTCTTTTCTTCATTTCGAGAAATTCGGCCATTAAATAATTAAAATTTTCCATTATATTTGCTCTTTCGCTTTCATATCTATTTTTGTGTGTATACCTGCAATTATCCCCATATCTGCACCAACCCCTGGCATTATAGATGCATTCTTTGTAGTTGGGCTCTAATTGTGCATATTTGGGTTGAAAGGCTTCATATCTTGGGGCCTTTTGTGCATATCGTGGTATATACTCGACTTTTTTTTTCTTTCTTTTTTTCATTTTTGGTTTAATTTTTTTTCTGAGAGAGAGAGAGAGAGAGAGAGAGAGAGAGAGAGAGAGAGAGAGAGAGAGAGAGAGAGAGAGAGAGACAGACAGACAGAGAGAGAGGTGATATATTCAAGCATATAACAAAATGTATTAGGAATACTAATGAAGAAACAAATGAAAAAGAAAAATAATCGTATTGATTATAGAAGTTTCCCCAAAGAACAGCCACAATAGGAGGCGAAAGAAATAAACACACTTGCTTACACACAATCACAAGCAAACACATACACAGACATATATATTCATAAATATAAATGTGTTTATTAATATATATATATATATATATATATATATATATATATATATATATATATATATATATATATATATATATATATATATATATATTTATATACATACATACATACATATATATATATATATATATATATATATATATATATATATATGTATATATATATGTATATATATACATATGTATATATACATATATAAACATATATATATATATATATATATACATATATATATATATATATATATATATATATATATATATATATATATATATTTAGCTATATATAACTATATATATGTATATATATATATATATATGTATATATATATATATATATATATATATATATATATATATATATATATATATAAATGATATGGTCTAGATAGACACATTCCGTTAAGAAGGGCAATTAACTACAGACAAACGTACAGGCAGGCCAAAGTGGCTCATGTGTGAGAGAGAGAGAGAGAGAGAGAGAGAGAGAGAGAGAGAGAGAGAGAGAGAGAGAGAGAGAGAATGATTCTGTTTTCTTTTAGGTAATTGGACAAGCACCAACATAAAGATCAAGGATTTACTAGCCAAGACGATGTTGATGTGTTATTTTCTGTTGATGTTGTTTTCTGTGTCGGTAGTATCAAAGA
>NC_090758.1:30540149-30552649 GCF_036898095.1 Palaemon carinicauda | reverse complement strand
AAAACAAGTGGAAGAGAAATATGATAGGATAGTATGCCCTAGTGTAATCTCAAGCAGTAGACCTCAACCCCAAGACAGTGTAAGACCATATTCACATAACACTCTTACACACAAAAAAGACTTCATAAAATATAAATATATTCTTTTAGGTAAACCATAATCACAAGGCGAGGCTCATTCAAGGCTAAAGCAATATTTAGGAAGGAATTATTATCTTAAAAAAGCTTTATTCCAGATGAGCCGATAAATGTCAGATCGATCAAACATTACGATGCAGATATAAACAAAAGATCCGTCAATCATAAGACTAAAAGAGATGTTAAATTTCTCTTTATATTAAACTGGTTGGAAGACTTGTAATTTGAGAAAAAAATTCCTTATCTCTCTGTCTCTCTCTCTCTCTCTCTCTCTCTCTCTCTCTCTCTCTCTCTCTCCTCATTTGTCTATCTGTCGGTCTCTATCAAAGTTTAATGATATCTCTCTCTCTCTCTCTCTCTCTCTCTCTCTCTCTCTCCCATATATATATATATATATATATATATATAAACATGCTTATAAAGCGAGATTTGCGTAAATTATGCATATAAAAAATGGAAAACAAAAAGTTTACTGACTCCAGTATAGAAATTCTTTAGTATATACGTAAATTATACGAAAAAACTATATACAGAAAAAATATTCACAAACCACTAAAGTCAGCTTACTTATGTTATACACCAACTTGTAAACAAAAATATTTCAAATAAACTAAAGTAATACTCACAAAATACAATAGAAATGATTTATGATATACACAAACTCGTAATTAAACAATTGACATATATGAATATACGCAAAAGAAATATTTACCAGCCGTTTATCCTTTAAGACCATCTCTAAGGCAAACTGCAAAAGTTTTCACACATGAAATGTGTAGAATCAACGCCAAAAAATAATATATATATGTATATATATATATATATATATATGTATATATATATATATATATATATTTATGTATATATTTATATATATAAATATATATATATATATATATATATATATACTTCCAGCGTAGAAGCGTATCAATTTGTTTACTTAGTAGAGCATGAGAAAAAGAGAGAGAGAGAGAGAGAGGGCCCCCTTTACTACTCACCGTGGGCACATGTACTTGCAAAAGGATGGCGTGGCTCTGGGCTTGCCCTTGGGCGTACTCTTTGCTAACTTCTACATGGGAGTAGTAGAGGAGAGGGTATTCTCCCAACTTGAGTACCCCCTCGCTTATTTCCGTTATATTGACGACACTTTCGTAAAAGCCACATCCACCCAAGCCATCGAGAACTTAAGGAGGACCTTTGAGGACAGCAGCGTCCTCCACTTCACCCTTGATAACAACGTCGACAACAGCCTCCTGTTCTTGGATGTCCTGATTTCTTCCACCTACAAGGGATTCCAGACCACCGTCTGCACTAAGCCCACAAATCTCGGCTTGTGTTCAAATGGTGAAAGTGAATGTCCTTCCCACTACAGGGCCTTGACCATCAAGGCCTTTGTACGCAGGGCCTTATCACACTGCTCGTCAATGACTGACACCCACAAGGAGCTGGAAAGGGCCGCACAGGTCCTCATCAATAACGGCTACGGCAACAAGCAAGCCCAGCGTGAAGTGAGGACAGCTATAGACAAGTGGTATGGGTCCTCTGCGGTGGAAGGGTCCGACAGCGCCAGCCAGGGGTCCGACAGCACTAGAGATAGGTCCGACAACCCCACCAACGGATCTAGAGACATCAAGCTTTACTACAAAGACCCCATGCACGCAGAATATCAGCGGGATGAGAAGGCCATTAAAGACATCATCACTAACAACGTGTCACCCACTGATGAGACCACGAAAGTGAAACTCATCATCTATTACCAGACAGAAAAAAACCCGCAGCTTGATCATGAGAAACAATCCAGCGCCCCCTGAGAACGATCCTCTGAAGAAGACAAATGTAGTCTACTCTTACCAATGCCCAGTCCGAGGATGCCCCGGCAAATACATAGGTATGACTACTATGAAACTTTCGAAGAGGATTTCGTGCCACGTCCAGCAAGGTGCTATAAGAAATCATGCTCTACAGCGACATAACACCCAAATTAGCCGGGCAGACATCGTCGCCAATACCAAAATTATCGGCAGTGCCCCAGACAGCAGGCGCCTACGAATATTGGAAGCTCTGTTTATCCAGAACGAGAAACCAGCGTTGAATACGACTCAAGAGATGTTCCTCCTACCATCCTGTCGACGTACCAACGCTAGGTACCAAGACCAAGACCACCAGAACGATGAAAACCCCGATCCTGACACCCCCACAAATGGAGAAATCGTCTGGCCGAATGCCTATTTTGGCGGCGAACATGGTCCGGAATTCCAGTCTGCTGAGCGTAGTAATGGGCTGCCTGACTTTGATCCCGTCTCGGCGTGCGTCTCAACCAATCAGGGAGCTCGGATACCTCTCTTAGCCCAGTCCACTAAGCGAGAGAGGAGACTGCCTGACTTTACGGCTGGCTCGGCGCGCGTCTTGACCAATCAAGTTTCAGAATTCCTTCCTACCTCTCAGCCTGGGAGGCAGAGCCAAGCTCGTCGTACATCTGCCACCAGAGCCTATAACCTCCGATTGACCAATCAAAATTCGAGGCCCCTCTCTACGAATCAGAGCCGGGATATATAAGGACCCAGATCCAGCCAGAGCCTCACTTATCGCCTGAAGACGGAGCAAGCAATTCCAAAATGCGTCGCACTCCACTCTTGACTTTACCTGTTGTAATTTTCGAGTATTACTTGTACTTGTGTTAATTACATCCAGCCTTAACCTGAATTGTATCCTTCACCCACCTGATGACCTTCGCCACATTGCTAGCTGAATGTAGCAACCCTGAAAAGAGAATTGTCCGTAGAATCGAGAAATTGGACAAGAAATTTAATTCTGCCGATGTAGCCATAGTATTCAACTCAACCTGTTTGAAGGAGGGTCTCCTACCAAGATATTATTATTATTATTATTATTATTATTATTATTATTATTATTATTATTATTATTATTATTATTATTATTATTATCATTAAACTTGTATTTAAAATATTACACACAAAACTAAAAACTATTGACATATATGCATATACAAAAATGAAATATATACAAGCCGCGTATCCATTTTGAATATCCCTAAAGCAAACGGCAGTAGTTTTTACACATAAAATGCGTAAATTGAACGCAAAAGCAAAAGCAAAAAAAAAAAAAAGAAAATAAATAAATAAAATACTTCCAGCGTAGAAGAGTATCAATTTGTTTACTTACTAACACATGAAAAATAAAAATAATTCATAAAACGATTTTCCCTCTTCTGGTCTATGTAACACCAAGTGCATTTAGTCTCCATGAGCTCTCTCTCTCTCTCTCTCTCTCTCTCTCTCTCTCTCATAAGATAGATTGCATATGAAATATCTTAAGAGGATGAATTAGCCTCTCTTTTTTTTATCTTGATTATTAAATATGAACATCAAACAAACACACATAAACCTGCACAGAGACCTACACGTGTTTGTGTGTACACGTGCGTGACTTTATTCTGTATATACACTACTTAGCGAAATGCACAACTCACACACAGAGCCTGAACGTTATTTATTCACGAACTGCACTGAATAGAATACTTAGTTTTTCGCCCGTTTTCTAATTGTTTCACCTACAAACAAGGGTGAAAGTTGAGGGGAAACTGAACTATAAAGAAGATCTTATTTCTTCTTTTCAAATTACGCTCCTGTGGTTCTTTTGTTGTTTACTTTTCTTACATAGCATTTTTTTTTCAAGCGTGCATTGTTTACAATAACTTTTTGTTGTCGCAATTCTTTTTGTTCTCATTAT
This sequence comes from Palaemon carinicauda, assembly GCF_036898095.1. NCBI lineage: Eukaryota > Metazoa > Arthropoda > Malacostraca > Decapoda > Palaemonidae > Palaemon > Palaemon carinicauda. The sequence continues at coordinate 30,548,762 of NC_090758.1, read as the reverse complement.
TTTGATACATTGTTCTTTGGTTGCTCTGAAACTCTCTACTATAAGATTCTCCTGCTATATTCGATGTTCATATTACTTGGTTTCATGTCTTAAATTCTCCGTGGTTTATTGGATATATTGAGGAACACACACACACACACACACACACAAACACACATATATATATATATATATATACTGTATATATATATATATATATATGTGTGTGTGTATATATATATATATATATATGTATATATATATATATGTATATATATATATATATATATCTATATATATATATATATATATGAGTGAGTATGTGTGTGTGTGTGTGTGTATGTAGAAATCACAAAAGCTAACACGTGATGAATATAAAATGTTTTATAGCCATGAAAGGAAACATGAAAAAACTTGATTGGAGTTAGTACTTTCCTCCACTCAGGACATTATCAAACTCAACAATGAGAATACATATACAAAGACATCATATTTATACAGGAGAAGGGGAACCAACAGCTGTTAGTTTCTTAATAATTCCAAAGAAGTCAGATTTCAGATTAAAGGATAATACTGGATTAACGGAAAACAAACCAGGGCTTAGATTCAAATTTCCACCTTGAGTACAGGAGATTAAAAATGATTCAACAATATTCCTTCGGAAATAGTCATTTACATGGATTACTTTTTCCGCCTTTGACCAACCAATTCTGTGATTTGACTCTAACCAGCGGGAGGCCAAGACATTATTAAGAGAACCCCTGGAGACGGCCACCTGAGGCTGTTTTAATCTGACTGGGATACTTTTGGATCTTTGGCCGACATAGAATAGGTTACACTCTGAACAAGAAATATTCTTAATTAACATGTTTTCTAATGTACATTTATATTTGAACACTATATCAATGTCTAGTTTATTCAAAAGTGGTATAACATCTAAAAAACAACCATGAAATGGCAAACAAAGCTTATTATTAATTCTTTCCTTCCTCTCTAACTGAACACTATAAAATGTTTTCTTAGCCTTATTCATACATTTTTCTAAGAAATATTTGGGATGGCAAAGATCTGTTGCATTTTTTTCTATTTCAGTGAACTGGTTTTGTTTCAGTTATTAATTCATTAGTACCATCTATAAAATTTACTATAGAAAATGAAGAAAATAACTGTATCCCATTTTTAGACATTTCAATATTTAGAGAGACAGATAAATTTAAGTTTTCCATATATAGAAAGCCTACAAATAATTTTTTCATATGTACATTTTTACTCCAGTCACTCTGAAGATATAAAACATTCATTTCTGCCCTCCATGTTCCTTAGGGCATTTAGAATTTGTAGCCCAGATTACATTGAGGACGAGTTTACTAAAATAAAATAAATTGCAACAGATCTTTGCTATCACAAATATTTCTTAGAAAAATGTATGAATAAGGCTAAGCAAACATTTTATAGTGTCCAGTTAGAGAGGAAGGAAAGAATTAATAATATGCTTTGTAAAGCCATTTCACGTTTGTTTTTTAGATGTTATACCACTTTTAAAAAAACTAGACATTGATATAGTGTTTAAAGATAATTTTACATTAATAAAAATGTTAATTGAGAATAGTTCTGGAAATGATAATAATGTAATATATAGCATTCCTTTTCCAGAGTGTAACCTATTCTATGTCGGCGAAACATCCAAAAGTATCACAGTCAGTTTGAAACAGCATCAGGTGGCCGTCTCCAGAGGTTCTCTTAATAATGCCTTGGCCTCCCAATGGTTAGAGTCAAGTCACAGAATTGGTTGGTCAAAGGCGGAAAAAGTAATCCATATAAATGACTATTTCCAAAGGAATATTGTTGAATTATTTTTAATCTCCTATAGTCAAGGTAGAAATGTGAATCTAAGCCCTGGTTTGTTTTCAGTTAATCCAGTATTATCCTTTTATCTAAAATCTGACTTCTCCGGAACTATTAAGAAACTGACAGCTGTTGGATCCCCTTCTCCTGTATAAATACGGTGTCTTTGTATATGTATTCTCATTGTTGAGTTTGATAATGTTCTGAGTGGGTGAAAGTACCAACTCCAATCAAGTCTTAATTTTTCCTTTCATGGCTATAATACATTTTATATTCATCACGTGTCAGCTTTCGTGATTTCTACATGCAAACACACACACACACACACACACACACACATATATATATATATATATATATAAATATATATATATATATATATATATACATATATGTATGTATATACATATATATATATATATATATATACATATATATATATATATATATATATACATTTTTTTATACATTGTTATGTTAAAGTAGGTTATTTAATTGTTTATAAATAAATTCGGTCTTCGGCAAGAGTAAAAGTTAACTGCCCTTTTCATAAGAATTCGGTGATAACCTTCGCTCCTCCTCGTCGTTAATTAGTGAATTGCCATTAACTCTTTTGTTTATTTTTCTTTCCGAGTGTTTGTTGTTTAGTGAGAGCCGTGGACGAGACTACTGCTGCCTGGAATGTTCAGTTCGGACCGTCCCTTGATCACAGACGTGTATCCTAATTCAGCAGCCATTGGTAGACGCCTCTTTTATTCCCTCATAAGGAATTGTGCCTTTGGAGGATTATTTCGCTGGTGTCTTTGAGCCACCCGCGGTAAATTGTACACTTTTTTTGGATCAGGGACTACGTATGCAGGGGTTTTGTCACCTGCGATAGCCACCTCGCTTGTTACGTCCTGCAAGTGTATGTGTCACTTGCGACCTTCGCTTGGCGTTATTTTCCCCGCCTGAGGATTTTGCGGGAAGGCGGTGCCATCGTTCCGTCCCGGCACTGTTGGAGGTACTATTGCCGTGATCCAAGAGCGTCATCACATCTGTTACACTGCTCGTCTGTGGACCAATGGTCCGTGAGGAGGAAAGTAGGGAGTCATTACCCAGGTAAAGTTACGATCTTTTTATTATCGTTACGGATATGCCCAACCCGTTTTCCTGGTGTTAATGATACTCCCTCTGATGCTGATGAACGTTCGTCCCCTATTTGTCATCTAATCCATGTGTGGATAAGTACGGTTATAAGTATTTCCACGAATAGGTAATACAGTGTTGAGATATGTACATATATCTATAAATTATGACTCTCAGCATAATTCTTTTATGTGAATGTATAAGTATTTATGCCTTTAATTTAATGTGGTATGTGTATTTGTATGCTGTCTCGTGTTAAGTTTTATAATTAGGTATTTGGTTTAGCCTTTAATGTTTGTGTGTGTAGGTAGGTAATTTTAAGGTTTTTCGGCCTTTTTATTTCTCCTATCTTCCTTATTCCTATATGTTTAGTAATAGGGTAGAGGTTTGTTGATATTTGTGGGCCCGGCTTAATATATGAGCCATACTTTTGATCTGTTTAGTTTTCTATTTTAGGGTTAAGATTATTAGATATAGGTTAACCTTGTGTATTTGGAGGACCCTGTATATTAGTCCTCCAGGACATTTTGGTTTACTCATTGTTGTTTGTCTTAGGAGCTTTTTGTTACTCCTGGTGCAAGGTTGAATTTATTTAAGTGTATTGTAATAAATATTGTTAGATTTTTCCAGTGTTTTTGTTCTGTCTTCCCTCAGTTCACCGTGTTACATAAATAATGTACTGCCTACGATTCCTTTAAAAAAACAAAGTTTAAAGAACCAGAACTACGGCCTACACGGGTCGTAACAAGTGGCGACCGTGACAGGATCGTACGCAGGTGTACTCGGTGTTTGGGGGAGCAGTTCAGCTCTGGAGGGATTTGACAGTATTTATTGTTAATATTTGATTTTTGGTTTAGTTGCTTTCCTTCCCCATAGGATATCATTTTCATTAAAATGAAGGACTTTACTTTTGACCCGTCGGAATTCTTGGGTTCGGCTGACTGTTTGAAATATTTAGGAGTTTTGACAAGGGTTTATTTGGTACAGTGTGCCCGGTGGTTGGAGATCCCTCATAAGTCCGCTGACACTCGGGCCAATTTGTTAAAACTGGTTAAGGAAAAAGTGTCCCAAGATTTGGCTGAGGGTAATGAGGCAGCTAGCGGCCTAGCCAGTGATTTCGAGAGTGGCATTGATTTTGGGTCGGACCAAGAAGGATCCATAGTCGATGATGTGAGCTTAAATCCTGGTTTGTCCCTGTTCGCTGATTCCCCTGCCGTAAAGGTTATGTATGAAGGTCCGGCCAATTTTCCTACTCCGGCCAGGGATGTTAGAAATGTTAATATTTCAACTAACCCCTTTTTAGCTGAGGAGGCTGTTCCCAACCATGTAACACCTTCTGCTCATGTAATGGGGCAGGAGGAGTTCCATGTAATTTGTAAGAGAATTGAGTTATTGAAGCTGCAGTTTGAGGAGAACGAGAGGGCCCGGAAACATGAGATTGAGTTGCTCAAGCTTAACCTTGAGTTGGCCAAGGTGCAAGGGTCCCCTAATCATGTTAGTTCACCCTATAGCTCATCATCAGACAAATTTAATATTTCGGGTGCACTAAAGTTAATTCCAGTTTTTGATGAGGGGAGCGTACCAGAATTTTTTAAAGCTTTTGAGAGGGTTGCTACCCGGTTGTCTTGGCCCACAGAAATGTGGACGGTACTCATACAGTGTAGATTGACGGGCAAGGCAATCCGGGTATATAATGCATTGGAAGAGGGCCTTGCCAGAGATTATGACAAAGTAAAGGCTTTGGTTCTCAGGGCCTATGATTTGGTCCCTGAGGCCTATCGCCAGAGATTCCGAACCACTGGCAAGCCCAATTCTATGTCTTATGTTGAGTACGCTCGTCTCAAGCAGGAGCAGTTTGACAACTGGCTGAAAAGTCGTCAAATTGCTTCCTTCTCTTCCTTGAGGGAACTGATGGTACTGGAGGAGTTTAAGAAGGTGTGTAGTAAAGAATTGAGGGTTCATCTGGAGGACACTAATATGTTAACTTTGTCAAAGGCGGCTCAGGTAGCTGATGAGTTTGTCCTGACCCATCGGGCTGGGTCAGGTAACTTCTCATACCCTAATAATAATAGTAATTTGTCTTCTAAGTCGAATAATCCCTTTAAAAACCAATCTAGTACCCCAAATAGTAGCATGAGTAATCATGTTGGTAGTGGCTTCAGAAAGGACTTGAGTGGTGGGCACACACTGGTTTTTTTCTAACCGTGGCAATTCGGGTAAAACTAATCAAATTAGAGGTAATTGCTTTTGGTGTAATAAGCCAGGGCATCGACAAGCTGAATGTAGAGCCAAGAGCCGTTACCTCCAAAAGAATCAAAATAAGAGTCAAAATAATGTTAATCAGCCTACGCCAATCTCACTAATTTCAAATATTTCTATTTCAGAGAATAAGAATGGTAAAACTGTTGATCCCCAGGTTAGTAGTGAACCAGTTGTAGGTAAAGTAAAACCTGTATTGTGTTAGTCCACTGGTAATTTATGACCATTTAACAAATATGTCTACCCCGGAAAATTGAAATCTGAAACCTCTACACTTTATGTTAAGTTCTTGAGGGACACAGGATCCGCTAGATCTTTGGTGTTGGCAGGGTCCTTGTCTAACTTAGTTCCCTATACTGGAGAATACGTGGTCCTGGGAGGATTTCCCGATACGGTGGTATCTGCTCCTTTAGTAAGTGTGGAGCTGTCCTTCCCAGGGTATCACAAGGTTACTGAGCTGGCGGTAGTTGAGATCCTGCCGATACCAGGAATAGACAGAATCCTTGGGAATGATATGTTGAGTGCAGAGGGGCAGGAATTATTTCCTATTGTTTCGGTCATGGCTTGCCCTGTGGCAATAACTACTCGAGCCTCTGCTAAGCGTGCAGCAGAAGCTGATAATGATGATGACCTAGATTTAAGTAATTTAGAAGTAGAGGTAGAGAAGCCCAGGCTAGTAGAAGGTAGTAGTAGTAGCAGTAGTTCTAGTTTTGGAGTGTTTAAATTATTGAAATCCGATTGTGACCGTCTCTCTTTCATACAGGCTCAAAAAGATGAATTTTCATTCGAGTTAGGTAATACTGACGATTTGACCAGGCCCAGGTTTGTGGTTTTGAAAGGATTGTTGTATAGGGTCAGTCGTCCCCCAACTCATCAACTAAATGTGACTTCTTGTTTAAGACAAATTGTCGTACCTACCAAGTTTAGGGAGGCTGTGTTAAGCCTTGCACATGAGGACTCCTTTTCTGGCCACTTAGGCTTAAGTAAAACTTTTTGTAGGTTGAGTAAATGTTTTTGGGGGCCAGGAATGAAGTCTTCGGTGAAGAAATTTGTAAGAACTTGTGAAGTGTGTCAGGTGATGGGTAAACCCAATCAACCTATTCCCAAGGCTCCTCTTAACCCAATTCCTTCAATTGGAGAACCCTTTGCAGAATTGGTAATTGATGTGGTAGGACCTCTGCCTAGGACGAAGTTAGAGTTTACGCATCTCCTGACCATAATGGATAGAGCATCACGTTTTCCTGAGACCTTTCCAATGAAGAAAATAACCTCAAAAGCTGTGTTTGACAAATTAGTGGAGTTTTTCTCCAGGTATGGACTGCCTTGTAAAATTCAGTCAGATTGCGGCTCGAATTTTACAAGCAGGGTATTTAAGAGTAAGTGTGCTGAACTGGCCATTCAGCACATTACCAGTGTACCCTACCATCCTGAGAGTCAGGGTGTGGTGGAAAGATTTCACCAGACCCTTAAGTGTATATTAAAAAAATATTGTTATGAGCAAGGAGAGGATTGAGATAAAGGGCTTCCCTTTGCTCTCTTTGCCATAAGGAATTTTCCCAATTCTTCTACTGGCGTTGCTCCCTTTGAATTAATATTTGGGCACAAGGTTCGAGGACCTTTGGAAATCTTCCATGAATTGCTCAAAGTAAATAAGAGAGGAGAGCGTACGGTGGGAGAAGTTGTTAGTGAACTTAAGTCCAAGTTAGCCGTAGCTTGGAAGTATGCCAAAGATAATTTGTCTGCTTCCCAAGCTACAATGAAAACCAAATTTGATCAAAGTGTAAGGTACGCTCATTTGAGTCCGGGGACTTAGTATTAGTTTTAAGCACAGACCCAGACAACTTCCTTGAACCCAGGTACAAGGGCCCCTGGAAGGTGTTGAGAAAGTTGTCAGAGGTCAATTATGAAGTTGAAGCCCCTGGAACTAGTCGTAAATGTAAAATTTTCCACATAAACAGGTTGAAATCTTACCCTTCTGATAGACGGGATCCGTTGGCCATTGTTTTTGAGCCAGTTATGAGTGTGGTTGCACCTGTTGAGGAAAACTTGGAAGATGTTTTGGACCAGGTGCCTTCAGATGCTCTAGGTAATAACTTGCAAAATTTAGGTGTATTAAAAGAGGGGTTAGAGCATCTGGAGGCACCTCAGAAACAAGATATACTAAGCCTAATTATGGAATTTTCTGACTTGTTTCAGGACTCTCCAGGAAGGACGAGGTTGCTCCAGCATGATGTTGATGTTGGGGACGCTTCTCTGGTTAAGCAAAGCCCGTATCGCCTCAGTCCAGAGAAGCGTGCCATTGTTGAAGACGAAATTAAATACATGCTGGAGCACAATCTCATACAACCATCAGTAAGTCCATGGAGTTCCCTTATAGTCTTAGTGAAGAAGCCTGATGGTAAATATCGTATGTGTGTTGACTATAGGAGGGTAAACTCGGTTACTAAAAATGATTCCTTTCCTCTTCCCCGTATTGAGGATTGTCTGGACCTGATAGGTCCTGCTGGGTTTATTACAAAATTGGATCTATTAAAGGGTTATTGGCAGGTCCCCCTATCTGGCCGTGCCCGTGAAATTTCAGCATTTGTGACGCCCTCAGGGCTTTACGAATGCAAAGTAATGCCCTTTGGGATGAAGAACGCTGCCTGTACTTTCCAGCGTCTGATGAACAGGGCAATTTGTGGCCTGGAAGGTACAGAAATCTATATAGATGACTTGGTGGTACACAGCAACGACTGGCGGACCCACCTGGTAAGATTAAGAAAAGTTTTTGAGGCACTTAGGGCCGCCGGTCTTGTTGTGAATCTGGGTAAATGTAACTTTGGGAAAGCTAAGGTTAGTTATTTGGGTCACGAGATTGGCTTGGGTAAAGTTGCTCCTAAGCAAGCCAATCTCGAGGCCATAGTTGCTTTGAAGAGACCGTGTAATGTCAGAGAGGTTCGTAAGGTGCTGGGTATGTTGGGATATTACCGTAGGTTTGTCCGAAACTTCTCTAACCTTGCACAGCCTCTAACTAATTTATTGAAAAAAGGGCAGAAATTTATTTGGTCTTCGCGAAGAAGCATTTTTAAAACTTAAGATGTTACTCGTGTCTAATCCAATATTGGTTTCTCCCAATTTTCAGAAGCCATTCATCATAGCCGTGGATGTCAGTGGCGTAGGAATTGGGGGAGTCCTCTTTCAAAGGTGTGATGATGGTGAAGTACGCCCCGTATCTTACTACAGCCGTAAGTTACTAGAGGCGGAAAGAAAGTACTCCACCATTGAGAAAGAGGCTCTGGCATTGGTGCGGACATTGGTACATTTTAAACCTTATGTAACTAACTTTTCATTCCCTATAGAAATTTGGACCGACCATAATCCGTTGGTATTCATTGAACGTATGAAGGGATCAAACCAGAG
>NC_090758.1:30532649-30535149 GCF_036898095.1 Palaemon carinicauda | reverse complement strand
TATATTAACTTTTCGTACATACATACGTCAATGGCACGCAAATCAGACGAGTAAATATAAAAAGTGTGTTTATTCGTAAACAATGAAAAAATAGAAATTACCATCAATTCTACTTGAGATATTATTCTATTTCTCAAAAAGTTTTCTGCAAATAATGGAAGGTTATTGTGATCTCAGCTTGCATTTAAGAATAACACTCTTAATCTTATCTAAAATACACACTTAATATCCTAAACATACCACTGATTCCACAAAAAAATATTTCCTCATCCTTACTGTATCCGGATACAATACCTTAGATATTATTGTATCGTGTTTATTTATTTACAATGATTTCAGACTGAGTCCCATTCTCTCTCATGACGACGAAAGCGCAAATTTCCACCCACCAAAATAATGAGAAACATTACTTCCATTCTTTTTGTGCCTCTGAAGATATCTGTGGAATTTGTAGCCCTCAAGGATCCATCGTAGACACGGAAATGGTCATTGGAAATATATAAAGAAAAATATCCCGGTCTCAAATAGAAGTATAGAAATATAACGACCTCAACCAAACGACACGTGAAGATTAGAAGAAGGAAAAGATTGAAGTGAAACACTACTTTTATTTCCTCGGGATTCCGTCACTGGCGGTGTGATAAGACGAGAGGGAAATAGCCTGCATTGGGCGGAACCTTATTGTCCCGGGTGGTCCTAAAAATTGGGAAATGGACCAGTAAGGATCAGTCGTGATATCGCAGAATCAATATGTGTGTGTGTATATATATATATATATATATATGTATATCTATATATATGAATATCAATATATATATGTATATATATATATATATATATATATATTTGTATTAATATGTATGCCTATTATATACATATATATATATATATATATTTTGTATTAATATGTATGCCTATTATATACATATATATATATATATGTATATATATATATATATATATATATGTATATATATATATATATATATATGTATATATATATATATATATATGTATATATATATATATACATATATATATATATATATATATGTATGTATATTTATGTATATATATATATATATATATATGTATATTTATGTATATATATATATATATATATATACATATAAATGTGTAAAAACGCACCCCTCTACACACAAGCTTTTAGAGTAAGGATACCCAGGGTTTGCGTATCGCATGATCAGTAAATGTGTACTTGTCAAGACCACCCTTTCTAGATTACATTGCTGTTCACAATAAAACAAAAATATCCCACCATCACCAATTTATAATGTGCAGCATGGTGAGGAAAATTGGGCAAACTCTAGACAATGATAAGGAAATGTTTAAGGCCTTTGTCCTGCAGTTGACTAGAATCGGCGACATTTGTTGTTGTTGGTGTAGTAATATATATATATATATATATATATATGTATATATATATATATATATATATATTAGGTTTAAGGATATTTTCTTACTTTGTCTCATTCTATCACAACGACCTGTGCATATGTGGTTTCTATCTCTACCTAGTAACTTTTTCTTTTACTTTAGTGTGCTAGTTAGCTAGGCGAATGTGTCTGTGGAATTTTAATAACCAGTTTGTTTTTCTTCCCTAAAGTTCAGTTTTCAAGGGATTTCTTTGTAATTTTAAGTTATTAATTGTAATAAATAATTCAAGTGTTTGTTTAGTCTCTGTATCCTTCTCTTTGAGGAAGTTCCTTGGACTGTTTTTGTTCTGGTACGAGTCCTACTCATTATCATAGTGGTAAGGGCTTTATGATAGATAAAGAATCTGTGAACTCGTTACCATCTCTTAAGAGTTCATAACAATATATATATATATATATATATATATATATATGCGTATGGGCCAGGTAGTGAGAAAAGTGAAGAAGAGCGGAATGAGTTTTGGAATGAATTAACTAAGTGTGTAGAAGGACTGGGTAGAAGGAATTATGTAGTTGTTATGGGTGACTTATATGCTAGAGTGGGCGCTGGAGAGGTAGAAGGTGTCATTGGGAAGTATGGCGTACAAGGTGAAAATGAGAGTGGTGAGAGACTGGTAGACATGTGTGTTGAACAAGAGATGGTAATAAGTGCTAGCTTCTTTAAAAAGAAAGATAAAAATAAGTATACATGGGTAAGAGTGGCAAATGGAAGAGTAGTAGAAAGGGCATTAATGGATTAAGTGTTGATAACTATAAGAATGTTTGGAAGATTGAAAGACGTGCACGTGTTTAGGGGTATAGCTAACGGTATGTCTGATAATTTTTTGGTGGAAGGAAAATTAGTTGCAGCAAAAGAGTGGGGGAATAGAGTAGGTGGATGTAAAAGGGAGGTAGTGAGAATTGAAGAGCTAATAAAACCGGGGGTAAAAAGTAAATATCAGGAAAGGTTGAAAATGGCATATGACGAAGTGAGAGTAAGAGAAACTGGTAATTTAGAGGAGGAGTGGAAGTTAGTAAAAGAAAATTTTGTTGGGATTGCAAGT
>NC_090758.1:30525679-30527149 GCF_036898095.1 Palaemon carinicauda | reverse complement strand
AACTGCTTATAGTATAACGAAACTAAAGACAAAATATTTAAATGCAAAGAAGAAAATAGATACAACAAAATACAACTTAATAGTGACTAATACAGTAAATATTAATATCACTCACAAAGTCCACCCGACTATATGTAACAAGTTATCCAAATTTAAAACAAGAGCGTATTCACTTATGGTCTGTCAGTCAGACCTTGCTACTAAAGACTAAACGTTAAAATATAAATAGCCTGGAAGCAACCACTAGCAAATAGACAGTAAACATATTAATGCTAGTTTAAGGGTAAACATTATTTACATACACCCAAATCTTTAGAGTAATAAATACTTGTAACAGCACAAACAACCGTTTGGAAGTCCGCTACACCCACATTGAGTGGTGTTGTATCTTTGGCCCTTCTAGTAATAAGTCATCAGAAATTTGGATCCTTACTAAAGCCTTAGAACAAAAGTTATTTACAACTCAAAGAGCAATGAAAAGATAATGACTGGAATAACACTAAGAGACAGAAGAGGAACGGTGACACGAGAGCAAAACCAAATATAAGATATTTTAAAATGTGAGTAAAGTAAATGGACATGGGTAGGATACATAATGAAAATGACGGATAATATATGGACATTAATCATAAAAGAATTGATCCCTAGACATTGTTAAAGAAGCATGGGATGGAAGAGTAGACAATGGATTGACGAGCAAAGAGTATCTGTCATAGAGAGACCATTAAAAGTCTGGTGTGGAAGGAGAGGCCTGAGGCCTTTATCCTGCAGTTGACAAGTCATGGCTGATGGTGAGGATGAAAATTATACACACACGCACACAATACACACACACACATATATATATATATATATATACTGTATGTATATGCATATACACACACACACATATATATATATATATATATAAATATATATATATATATATATATATATAAATATATATATATATATATATATCACTTTCTGATTGGCGATACCTTTCCATGCCAAGCCAAATTGTACTATTCAGGAATAACAATACTATTTTGTTTTGCATTGACGAATAAGAATAAAATCACCCAACATCACCATTCAGCATTGTCTAATGCAATGATGAAGAAAACTGAGACATCTGTCCTACAGTGGGCTATAAAACGGCTGCATTTATTTTTATTGTTGATATGTAGGCTATATATAGATATGTATGCTTAATGGTTCTATTGGAAGCGAATATACCATTAAGCATGTAAATCTCTCTCTCTCTCTCTCTCTCTCTCTCTCTCTCTCTCGTGAAGCAGTTAAGGCTTTCATCCAATGATACTGTTGGCTAAGAAAAGAGACGTAAAGAGTCGATCCATTTACTGCATTGCAATATCACTTAAAATCTTGGAAAACATTTGAATCCATCTCAATCTGTTACTCAATGAAAAACGTGTCTTTTTAATCTGGTCTGATGTCTTTTGTCTCTGATACAATTCAGGTTCTTTC
>NC_090758.1:30513179-30518179 GCF_036898095.1 Palaemon carinicauda | reverse complement strand
TGTGATGTTAGACTAACAGGTCTATAATTCCTTGCCTCTAGTCTTGATCCACTTTTGAAGATAGGGGTTATATAAGCTAATTTATGTTTAACATATATCTCGCTCATATCTACACTTTGTCTTAGCAGTATTGCAAGCGGTTTCGCGATAGTGTTTGCAGTTTTTTTAACAAAATTGCTGGAACTCCATCTGGTCCGGCCGCCGATCCATTTTTAATTTCGTTTATAGCCTTGACAATATCTGCTTCATTAATATCTATATCCGTAAGATTTTCACCATTTTCTTCTCTCATTTCTGTTTCATTATTCTCATTCGCAATTCTTGGCGTGAACTCACTCTTATATTTTTCTGTTAATATGTTGCATATTTCCTTTTTTTCATTCGTTAGCCGTCTTTCAATTCTTAGAGGGCCTATTTCTAATCTCCCTTTATTCATCTTTTTTTGCATAGGAGTAAAGTACTTTGGGGTTTCTTTTTATATTTGAAGTTTCCTTACTTCTAAGACCTTTTTTCATTTTTTTTGAACTGTATAATCTTTAGGTCTGCATTTTCTATCTTACATTTTATTTCCATCAATTTCCACAAATTTTTTTCTTTTGTAAGATTTTTCTTCCACTTTCTAGTTTTCTGAAATAAGATCCTTATGTCTCTTGGTATGCACGTCTTTTGTTTATTGTTTTTTTTTCGTAAATTTTTTTCAACAATTTTCTCCAGTATTTTGTACAGTATGTCAGTATTTACCTGTATATTATCCCTTACAAATAAATTTTCCATTCTTTATTCTGTTCTTCATTTATTTCTGACCATTTTATATTCTTACTGTAAAAATTATATTTTCCATATCATTCCCAATGTTTTGTGCTTTGATTAATTCTGTGATCACTTGCTTTGGAATGGACTATTAATTCTATGACATTATGGTCTGAAATTCCCGTGTTATACACTATTATCTCTTGAACATAATTCACCTCATTCACAAATACTAGATCTAGGACATTTTCCTTTCTTGTTGGAATGTGGTTTATTTGTTGCATATTATGTTCTAATAGCATATCTTGAAGCTTTTCAAATTGTCTCTTAAATTCTGCGCTACTATTACTCTCTTTTTTATATGTATACATAAAACCCACTTTCTGCCATCCGTTCTTTCCAATCGACGAAAGGAAAGTTATTGTCTCTGGATAGGAGTATATTCCAGTCTTTATGGTTTCTACATATATCATCTATTTTTTGCTGTTATTATGTCAAACTCCTTAGTATTTGGGGTCTGTAAACTACAATATTCACTAGTTTTTCAAATTCAAATTTTACTGCAATCAATTCACATTCTCTGTAGCTGTATTTTTTTACAGACTTTACCTTGTTTTATGTCTCTTCCATATATTGCAGTTCCCCCTTGATTCCTATTTTTTCTGTCTGATCTATAACTTTGGAAACTCTTTATCTGGTCATCACTGCCAGTCTCTTAGGAATACCATGTTTCACTTATATTTAATATATCTATTTTTTCAATTTGTGTTAGTTCTTCTAAGAACTCTATTTTTCCTTTTAGAGTTACTCGTGACTAAACCCTGTGCATTCATCACTATTATGGTTTGTGTTTACTCCCTATTATTTAATATTGGTAATAATATGGATTTTCCCATGCTTCCTTCCTGTTCTGATATGAGGTTCTTTTCTTCATTTCCCGGAATTCTGCCATTAAAAATCCAACTTTTCTATTATATTTGCTCTTTCGCCTTCATATCTATTTTTGTGTGTACACCAGCAATTATCCTCATATCTGCACCAGCCCCTGGCATTATAGATGCATTCTTTGTAGTTGGGCTCTAAATATGTATATTTGGGTTGATAGGCCTCATATCTTGGGGCTTTTGGTGTATAGCGCGGTATATACACGGCCTGCTTTTTTGTTTGTTTTTTTGTTTAATTTTTGCTTTCATTTTTCTTTTCAGTTTGCTGAGTTTTCTTACTTTCATTCATGATTGCAGGATGCATATATCGACATTTTTTGTTGAAACTGCATCCTTTTCCTTCTTTTATGTTTTTGCATATTTTTGGATGGATATCTCAGCATTCGTCTCCATATCCGACTAAATACGCACATTTACCATATATTTCATAACTATGGCATATCTTTGGATGCTTGTAGTAGCATCTTTCGCCAAATTTGCAATTCCCTCTTTTCAGCAAATTACACACCATATCTTTTTTTTTTTTCTTGTTCTTGCTCTTCCTTAAAAGTATGTAGGTCCGGGGTAGAGTCTTTTGGGTCTATTATTTGTTTCCATCTGATAATTTTTTTCTTCATAAGTATGTTGTTGGATGGCATCATAAGTTATAACAATGATTTCCTCTGCATCCTTACACATATCCTGTTCATTTTTCTCTTCTTCTTCTTCTTCTTTTTCTTCTTCTTGTCCTTCTTCTTCTTCTTCTTCAACTATTTGCAAATTTAGTCTCGACTTAATTATATTTTCTATCCAGACTAAGCATGTTGAGCAGAAAACCTTTGTGTTTTTATTTTTTTTACTTTTTGCTGTATTTCAGCACATGTAGGGTGTGTTGGAACATGGCAGGCATCACATTTTCTAATCAATTTTGACGATTATTAATGGAGAGAGAGAGAGAGAGAGAGAGAGAGAGAGAGAGAGAGAGAGAGAGAGAGAATTCTAGCAAGATTCACCACACTGTCTCTCCACCCCCCTTAGTTGATTGATTTGTCTATATACAATCTCTTCTTCTTCTTGGACATTAAAGATTCCCTTTGGTTTGAATCCCGGAAAATTGTGTTATACATCAAAGTCTTTCGTTTCTTTTAACAAGATTCGCTGCACATTTTAGCTTCTATCCTAAGTCTATCCTACTAACCTGAGAATAATCTAGCCTTCCTACCCACATCTTCAAAGGCTCTGTTTCTTCTCGTTTTGTATATTCCAGATTTTCTTTATACTTCGCCTGTTTCTATCCTACGCGTTTGTTGACTCAATTTATGGTTGTGAAAGACTCTCTCTCTCTCTCTCTCTCTCTCTCTCTCTCTCTCCGTCCAACAAGATCCATCTCGTAAGTCACTCTAGCGCGTAGCTGAATCCCAGCACGTCCCATCGAAGGGAAGGAAGAGAAGCCTCAGGAAGAGTCCTCCACTCCACCTGGGAAGTTGTAACTCGAGGACGACAACTCCCCTCCTAGAAGAATCTTATATTGCCAAAGACAAGGTGGGTAGGCCCTGTTGAGTCTTTTAAAAGGGAAACGGGTCCTTGGGAGGATATATATATATATATATATATACACACATATACATATATATATATATATATATATGTGTATATATGTATATGTGTATATATATATATATATATATAGAGAGAGAGAGAGAGAGAGAGAGAGAGAGAGAGAGCAAAATGGGTAACATAAGTGAATAAACTATTGATGAGATAAGTCTGAAAGCATGCTATTAATTATTGCATTAATTACGATTTAAACAAAGACGTTGATAATATGTTCGCAAAAAACACATGCGAAGCAGTTGCGCGGTCTCTCTCTCTCTCTCTCTCTCTCTCTCTCTCTCTCTCTCTCATTTTGGGCTCCATATATTCAGAAGAACAGAGATAGACTGGAAGCAATATAAGCTAGGGCCGCCAAACTAGTTCCAGCACTAAGGAAAGGCGGATATAGAAAATGGACGGAACGTTTGAACTTATTTGATCTACAGTCGATTAAGGGGACAGTTAACAGAGGCATTCAAATATCCTAAGGAATAACAAATATAGATAACAAATATATTCCCACTTAGCACAAATTAGTCCAGAGGTAGAGGATACAAACTGGATTTTAAAAGATACAAAACCACTCAATGTGGCAATTTTTTTACATACAAAATAGCAAATTCTTGGAATAGACTTCTAGCAGTTGTAGTAAACAATACCACGGTAAACGACTTCAATAATAAGTTAGACAAGATCATAAAAAACTCTCTAAACGTTCAAAACAATTCTGTCTAGCCAAGAGAAAAATGTAGTCTCCTTGGATGAACTGAAAAGTCTTTGAGTCCTCCAAAATCTTTGTAACTCATTGTAACTTCCTCTTTGACTATGTAGATCATATACAATTTCAGAGGACAATATTTGTTAAACACGTTTCATAGATTTTCCTAAAGAACGTATTTATTGCCATTAGAACAAAAAGCATTTTCTTCCCCACTTCAATGGTAATCGTTCAATAAATAATATTTTTGATAATGAAAAATATCAGCAATTGACCACCATAGAAACCATAAATTTTAAAAACTCATTGACATAAATAAATAAAGAAACAAGAATACAAAATAATAAAGAAAAGTAATTCCAGTTTAGTGTACGACTCCTCGTCCAGTATGTTGTGAAAAGAACGGCCCATTCAGCCGTGCATTAGTGAATGATTTCCCGAAATGGTTCGCATGAAAGGGCCTATTCACATGTGCATTACTGAACGATTTCTCATAATGGTTTGGATGAAAAGGGGGGAGATGGTCTTCGATTGCCTCAGTTGGGGATACACTCCAACATGATAGAAATGTCCTTCAATGGTAACATTAAAGGTAAAATCCGAGTTAAAAAGGAAATTGTTATCATTGGATATATATATATAAATATATATATATATATATATATATATGGTTACAATAGAAATTTATATCTACTCAACACCGGATCGAACTCTCGAATATCAAGGATGAGGTAAGGACTAGAGTGGCATGCTTGGTAGCGTCCTCGACTCGAGCTGCAGATTTACGAGTTCAGTCCTAATTTGACATATATATATATATATATATACATATATATATATATATATATATATATATCCATATATATATATATATATATGTGTGTGTGTGTGTGTGTGTGTGTACACAAATATATACACATATGTATATATGGGTGTGTGTGAATTAGAAAATACTCAGTGAAATGTTATGTTATAGAAAAGAAATACACATTTAACTTCCTCACATTTCCAAACGC
>NC_090758.1:30495679-30498179 GCF_036898095.1 Palaemon carinicauda | reverse complement strand
ATTGTCTGATGTAGGGTGATGCCAGGAGATTCGCTAATGATGTCCACATTGAGAGGTGAAAGTGGTTCCTCTGTCAGAAGTAATATGCTCAGGGATACCAAATCTTGCAATCCATCCAGAGAGTAAGGCAGATGTACATGAGGCGATGTTGCAGTTTCCATGGGAATGGCTTCAGGCCAACAGGTGGAGCAGTCGATGACGGTAAACAGGTAACGATGTCCTTGTGATGTGGGTAGGGGGCCTACAACGTCGACGTGAATGTATGCGAAACGACGCTGAGGTTGAGGAAAGGTGCCCACTCCTGAATCCGTGTGTCGATGTACTTTTGAAGTTTGGCAAGAAGTACAGGCGCAGACCCAATCCTTAGCATCCTTAGAAATGCCGTGCCAAATGAACTTTGCCTTCAGCAGCTGTACAGTAGAACGGCACGAGGGATGTGAAAGGCCGTGAATGAAATCAAACGCCTGTCGGGGCATGGGAGCAGGAATCCAAGGTCGTGGTCTGCCAGTACTGACGTCACAGAGGAGGGTGGTGTTGGAGTCGTCGAGGGGGAAGTCCTCCCAACGGAGGGACGTGCAGGATGTCCTATATGCTTGATACTCTGGATCTTGTCGTTGGGCTTCAGCCAGGGCATTGTAATCCAATCCCAGTTGAACGGCAGCCAACGTGTTTCTTGACAGGGCATCGCAACGGGATTCATTTTCCCAGGGATGTATTGAAGGGTGCAATTGTATTCAGCCACGGCGGAGAGATGTCGGCGTTGCCGGGTGGAAGAGGCATCAGACTGTCGAGTAAAGATGTGCACCTGAGGCATGTGGTCTTTGCGATTGACAAAGGGCGTACCTTCTAAGAAATGACGAAAGTGACGGGCAGCCAAGTGCACCGCCAGCAATTCTCGATCGAAGTAGAATAGCCCGATTCTGCCTTGGACAGTTTTCTGCTGAAGAAGGCCAATGGGCGGCGCCGAACCGTTGACCACCTGCTCGAGTACTGCACCAATAGCAACGTAGCTTGCATCGGTGGAGAGAAGGAGAGGGGCGTGTGTGATAGGAAAAGTGAAAGCCGCAGAAGTTGATAGGGCCTTCTTTGCATTGCAGAAGGCTGCTTCTTGAAGGGGACCCCCACTTCAGGTCCTTTGGCTTGCCCTTGAGGGAGGCGTAGAGGGGAGCAAGAGTGACGGCAATGGCTGGCAGAAAACGGTGTTAATAGTTGATCATACCCAAGAATTCCTGCAGAGCTTTGACTGTCGAGGGCGCGGAAAAGTTTTGAACGGCTGCTACCCTTCTCAGGGAGGGGATGGACTCCTTTAGGAGTGATGCGGTGCCCTAAGACGACACTTCGTTGGCGCCAAAGGTACACCTGTCGTACCGGACTACAAGGCCGTTTTATTGCAGGCGGTCGAGCCCGATGCGCAGGTGACGGAGGTGTTCCACTTTTGAGGAGGAGAACACAAGTATGTCGTCCACATAACATACACAGAAAGGGAGGCCCCCTAAGATGCCATCCATGAGACGTTGAAACATGGCCCCAGCATTACGAAGGCCAAAACAGGAGTAATTGAAGATGTATATACCAAACGGAGTGGTGATGGCGGTCTTGGGGATGTCTTCTGGGTTCATAGGCACCTGACAATACCCCTTCAGGAGGTTTAGCGTAGAGAAAACCTTCGCTTTGTGCAGGTAGGTCACGTCGGCAATGTTTGGGAGGGGGTAGTGATCCGGTTCTGTTTGCATGTTCAGGCGCCTGTAATCCCCGCACGGACGTAGGGAGCCATCTTTCTTCAGAACGATGTGTAAGGGTGACGACCATGGGCTGGAGGCCTTTTGGCAAAGGCCCATTACCTCCATTTTGGCGAACGTCTGTTTGGCGGCTGCCAATCGTTCCGGTGCCAGACGTCTGAATTTTGCGAAGACTGGGGGTCCCGTCGTCTTGGTATGGTGATAAATACCGTGCTTGGCAGGAACCGTGGGCGTGTGGCAAAGTTCTGGATGGAAAACTTCCGGGTACGACGTGAGGAGGTGGGCGTAGGCATCTGTGGGTGCGCTGATGTGGAGAGCCAGGTTAGAGGGGGCGGGTTGAAGAGGTGTCGACAAGTACGAGTCTGCGTTGACCAATCGTTGGTGGGCGACATCCACCAGAAGGTGGAAATGAGAGAGGAAATCCACACCCAGGATTAGCATTGTGACGTCAGCAACGAGAAACTTCCAATTGAATTTACCGTTTCCGAACGGTAATGTGAGGTTCTCGTAACCGTAGGTGGGTATCGCAGATCCGTTGGCAGCTATCAAGCGGACGTCGGCAGATGTAGACAGACTACGTCGTGCCTTGAAGAGTTTACTTGGCAAAAAAGAACGACAAGCACCCGTGTCCACCAAAAATCGCACGCCCGTTCCTGCATCCTGTAAAAAGAAAAGATTAGAAACATGGTAGGCCACCGCCACAAGCGATGGCCTACTTACACGTTGTTTGGCCACTGACAATCCTTGGCACATTTCTTGCG
>NC_090758.1:30479778-30482278 GCF_036898095.1 Palaemon carinicauda | reverse complement strand
ATTTACACCAGATGCTTAGATAAATGGTCTTACCCTCATTTAAGGAATGTTGAAGAATGGTTAGATATCCTTACATTTACAACAACCGCTTAGATAAATGGTATTACCTTATTCAAGGAGTTGTCAAGAATAGTTAGATATCCTTCCATTTACACCAAGATCTTAGATAAATGGTCTTACTTTATTCCAGAAGTAGTGAGGAATGGTTAGAAATTCTTCCATTTGCACCAATAGCTTAGATAAATTGTCTAACTCCATTACAGGAATAGTGGAGAATGGTTAGATATCTTTCCATTTACACCAGGAACCTTAATAAATAGTTCTGCATCATTCCAAGAGGCCTGGTGATGACCCCCCTCTCCAGGGTGGAAAGACCCCTTCCAAGAGGGAAAATTCTGAATAGTCCCCCATGTTCCAAAAAGAAACCAAGACAGATATTCTCATTCAAGAAGAGAGAATCCATCATTCCAGGAGGGGAATTCTGGATTGCCTCCCTTGTTCCAGGACGGGCCAAAGTATAGATGGCCCCTTCTTTAAAAAGAAAACATATCTCTGGCCATTCCTCCTAAAAAAAATGAAGAACAGAATGCAAACCCACCAAGACCCAAGTCGTCTCCTCGAATGACTCTCGAATGAGAAGAGGTCTTCGTCCTTCGCTTTATTTTTATCTATAAATCAATGAGTTCCAGCCACTCAAGGTGAATACTGTAATGTTTGCTACCGAGGGTCAAGTGTTATCGTCAATCAATGGACTGTGTTTCTACTTTTGAATCAGTAGTATTTCTATTCAGATGTTTAGAATTTCTCAATTGAATGATACGCATGCGTTTGGAAATGTGAGTAAGTTGAATGTGTATTTCTTTTTTATAATAACATAAGATTTCACTGAGTATTTTCTAATTCACACACACTCATATATACACACACACTCATATATATATATATATATATATATATGTGTGTGTGTGTGTGTGTGTGTATATGTCAAATTAGGACTGACCTCTTAAATCTGCAGCTCGAGTCGAGGACGCTACCAACCATGCCACTCTAGTCCTTACCCTCATCCTTTATATTCGAGAGTTCGATCCGGTGTTGAGTAGATATAAATTTCTATTGTAATCATAAAAATATATATATATATATATATATATATACTATATATATATCCATTGATAACAATTTCCTTTTTAACTCGGATTTTACCTTAAATGTTCCCATTGAAGGAAATTTCCATCATGTGGGAGTATATCCCCAACTGAGGCAGTCGAAGACCATCTCCCCCCTTTTCATCCAAACCATTATGAGAAATTGTTCAGTAATGCACATGTGAATAGGCCCTTTCATGCGAACCATTTCGGGAAATCATTCACTAATGCACGGCTGAATGGGCCGTTGTTTTCACAAACCTCTTGGACGAGGAGTCGTAAAATAAACTGGAATTACTTTTCTTTATTCTTTTATTTTCTTGTTTCTTGATTTATTTATGGCATTGAGTTTTTAAATTTATGGTTTCTATTGGTGGTCAATTGCTGATATTTTTCATTATCAAAACACAAATATTATTCATTGAACGATGACTATTGAAGTGGGGAAGAAAATGCTTTTTGTTCTGATGACTATAAATACGTTTCATCAGTTTAACTAATATTGTACTCTAAAATTGTATATGATCTTCCTAGTCAAAGAGGAAGTTACAAGGAGTTACAAGGATTTTGAATGACTCAAAGACTTTTCAGTCCATCCAATGAGACTCCATTTTGCTCTTAGCTAGACCGAATTGTTTTGAACGTTTAGAGTTTTTATGATTTTGTTTAACTTATTCTTGATTTCGTTTACCGTGGTACTGTTTACTACATCTGCTAGAAGATTATTCCAAGTATTTGCTATTTTGTATGTAAAAAAAATTGCCACATTGAGTAGTGTTATATCTTTTAAAATCCAGTTTGTATCCTTTACCTCTGGACTGATTTGTGCTAAGTGTGAATAGGAATTTCGAATGCCTATGTTAACTGTCCCCTTAATCGTCGAATTTGTAGATCAAATAAGTTCAAACGTTCCATCCTCTTTCTATATCCGCATTGCCTTAGTGTTGGAACTAGTTCGGTGGCCCTAGCTTGTATTGCTTCCAGTCTATCTATGTTCTTCTGAATGTATAGAGCCCTAAATTAGAGAGAGAGAGAGAGAGAGAGAGAGAGAGAGAGAGAGAGAGAGAGAGAGAGAGAGAGAGAGAGAGAGAGAGAGAGAGAGAGAGAGAGATAGCTACTGCTTTGCATGTGCTATTTGCCAATATGTTGTCAACGTTTTTGTCTAAAACGTAAGTAATACAATATTTAATAACATGTTCTCAGACTCATCTCATAAAAAGTATATTCATTTATGTTACCCATTTCGCTCTCTCTTTTCTCTCCATCTCTCTCTGTCTCACTCTCTTTAAAAACTCCTTAAAGAATAATATTCTATTATATTAAGTAAAGTATGTATTCATAGTAACCACACACAC
>NC_090758.1:30469778-30477278 GCF_036898095.1 Palaemon carinicauda | reverse complement strand
AGAAAGATACGGTTTTAAATTGTCATTTCTTTAACCCAAATTGAGATTATCAAAAATCCTTTCTAACTACCTACCCAACCTGATTAGGTCCACAATGAGTCTTAGAAAGAATATATATGTACTCTATCATACACTTTTAGATAATCCTCTACATTGGAATAAATGCATCTCCTATCTCTTCTTTAGCATTGCATCATTTCTCTTATTCCTCATTGTAAGTTTGGGAAATACACTGTTAAAAATTTGCAGTAATAGGACTATAAAAATCTTGGAATAAATGTTGCCAGGCATTTACCGTTTTAAAAACAGATATATTGACGGTCACCAACCCGTAAAATATAAAAACAAATTATGGTGAAAATTACAGTAACCTGTATTTTACTAAAATACGGCTTATGGCAGTATATTTTACGGGATATATTGACGTAAAGAGTGATATTACGGTCAAACAAAATAACAAAGTAGGGTATGATTAAGTTCTCCCGTATTTTACTGAAATACGGCATAGACCAGTAAATTTTACAGGACATATTGGTGTAAAGGAGTGATATTACTATCACCAACCCGTAAAAGGTAAAAAGAAAGTAAGGTAAAAATTATGATCGTCTGTATTTTACTGAAGCACCTCAGAGAACAATATATTTTTACGTAAAACTGCGTTTTTTTCTAAGAGTATAGCTATGCAGCACATATCCATTTTAATCTTTGGAAAATCCAGCAATACGAAATTTATCGAATTTCATTACTGCGCATGCGTGACATAATAGAACACTCATTGACAACGAAATATATCGAAAAAAACTACTGGTCTGTACAATTTCGAAATTATTTACTCAGTACTTAAAACCTTGTAGAGTACTTTTCTTCTCTTGTGTAAGTTTTAACAAATAACTATATTGAAATTCTTCTTGTTTGACAAACTTATCGATTCTCCATTCAAAAAAAAAAAAAAATTCAAAGGGAGTACAATAGAATTGTTAAGTTATTGATTGATGTTGCATCGCTCTCAACTTATCCAAGGATCAATATTGAAACCTGGGCATTAGGATGAGAGGAGACTCGGTACCACTAGACCTCAGAAATTATAATTTATTATTTTTTCAAAATGATAAATCCCTATTTGGAGAAGCAGGAGGCTATAAGTCACGAGGCTCCGACAAGGAAAAATAGCCTACGGAGGAAAGGAAATAAGGAAATAAAAAAACTACAAGAGAAGCAATGAACAATTAAAATGAAATATTTGAAGAACGGAAACAGTATTCAGAAAATATTTCATATATAAACTATATAAGATAAAAAAGAGTGGAAGAGATATAAGATAGAATAGTAAGCCCTAGTGTACTCTCAAGCAAGAGAACTCTACCGCAAAACATTTGAAGACCATATTCACATAATATTCTTACGCACACAAAAGACTTCAGGAATAATGAATATATTCTTTAAGGTAAACCATAATCACAAGTTAAGGCTCAAGCAATGTTAAAGGAATGTTTAATATGGAATTAATATCAGGAAAAGGCTTTATTCCAGATGAGCCGATAAACGTCCGATTGACCCAACATTACGATACAGATATAAACAAAAGATCAGTCAATCACAAGACTAAAAGAGATGTTAAATTTCTCCTTTTATTAGACTATTTGGAAGACTTGTAATTTGAAAAAAAAATCCTTTTAATTATCTCTCTCTCTCTCTCTCTCTCTCTCTCTCTCTCTCTCTCTCCTACAAATTCAGTAGGATCAGATGGAATACCCCTTCGTTTCATTAGAGATGCCTCACCTGTAATAGCCTTTTATTTAACAATAATAATCAATACTTCAATAATAACTGGTGTTTACCCCGATAGATGGAAGCTGCCACATGTTGTACTATTTTACAAGAGTGGCGACCAAGAAAACTTTGAAAACTACCGACCTATATCTCTTCTTCATATTTTGTCAAAAATATTGGAGAAAATAGTAACAAATCAATTACTTGAATATCTTGAACAAAATAAATTATTGTCCTCTACGCAATATGGATTTAGACCTCATCTGTCTACTGAAATGGCATTACTTAAGCTATCGGAAAGGATTTATAAAAATATTGACCAGCAAAAGGTAAACTTACTTATATTGTTAGATCTTTCAAAGACATTTGATAGCGTTAGCCACGATATTTTGTTAAATAAGTGTAGGAAAATGAAAATAGATTCTTTTTGGTTTAGTAACTATTTACAAAATCGTTTTCAAATAGTCAGACTAGATAATACTATCTCTTCTCGTAAGCAAGTACATTTTGGAGTTCCCCAGGGCTCTGTTTTAGGCCCCGTGCTTTTTCTTATTCACATCAATGATATGGCTGATTTCATACAGGACTATTTCAAAGATATGGCAAAATTTTTAGAAGACTATCTTCTCGTACCATATGCAGACGATAGTCAATTTTTAATTGCAGGTAGTATAAATGATATACCCACTTTTATCACAAAGGCAGAAGCTATATTAGAAGCAGGACTGCGATATTTTCAATTAAATGGTTTAAATGTAAATGAATCAAAAACTAAATTCCTATTCATTGGTACAAGGCAGTATATATCACAAATCCCATTAGATACCGTTCTAAACTTTAACGGCCATCAAATTGAAAGAAGTGTACAAGTAAAAAATCTGGGCATTCATTTTGACCAATATATGCTTTTTGACGTGCACGTATCTGAAATATGTAGAAAAGTAAATGGAACTTTAATATATTTAAACAGAATTAAAGACAGACTAGATATTGACATGAGGGCGATGGTAGTTCAATCTCTTGCACTGAGCATAATAAATTATTGTTTAAAGATTTGGGGAAGTACTACTAAACAACAATTACAACGGGTTCAAAAAGTACAAAACTTTGCGGCAAAAGTAGTTGATGGTAGGGCCAAAAAATATGATCATGCGTCACCAATTTTAGATAAATTAGAATGGTTAAATGTTGAAAGAAGAATTAAATTCGAGTTTTGTGTGGGAGTTTTTAAAGTTGTGCGTAGTTTAATACCGACTTGGCTTTTTACGTTTTTAACAGTTGGAGCTGGGGGGGACAGACGAACGAGACAGAATAATGACCTTTATATACCGAGAACTAACACAGACTTGGGAAGTAGATGCTTTACGGTACGAGGACCAACGATGTGGAATACCCTACCTGATTCATTGAAAACAACATCGAATATAGACACTTTTAAAGCAAATCTCAGGAAATATATGTTTTCTATAGATTTTAGTTACTTATTTGTGGATTGGTTTTAATGTACTTGTGAATATCAGTTTTTAATGTTTTATGGGGTCTACTCTAATTTTGCACACAGTATAGAATTTTAATGAGTTTTACCATTTTAAGTTATTTTATCTCTACTTTAAAGTCATACTAATGCAAGCAGTGGGCCAAATGTATTTTAGTTGGTAGTCAAAAGATTTATATGGAGGCATCTCTCATGTAAATGTTAGATTTTAATGAAATCACAATATCAGTAATCACTATTCCATATGTTGCTTTATACATAATGTATGATACCCAATGTATTTATTTGGAAATAAAGTATTATTATTATTATTATTATTATTATCTCTCTCTCTCTCTCTCTCTCTCTCTCTCTCTCTCTCCTGTATATATATATATATATATATATATCTTTATATATATATATATATATATGTATATATATATAATATATATATATAAAGATATATATATATATATATATATATACATATATATATATATATATATATAAACACACCAAAAAATGGAACTATTTTAGTCCACTGCATGGCAATAGCGTTAGACAAATCCTTATTTATATATGGTGTTTTGCCATCTTCATCACCACTTGGCCACTGCGGCTTGGTGATGGTAGGAGAATTGAATATGATCACTCACAAGAAATCAACCTAGTACGGGTGGCCATAACTACAAAAGCTTTGCTGATCATGTTGATATACAAACACTTTCACCATGTTAAGGTATCACCACGAAGAGCTAATGAGAAATTTGAAGTACATTTTGAATTCCGTCCAATAATCAACTATTATTGTCTTTATAACATTAAACAATCTTTTACAAAATGTAAAAGGAATATTTTCCTTATTATTGGATATTGTAAACGCAATTAATATCATATAATCATAAGATTATCATAATTACTAATTTTACTCATACGGATAGTGTAGTTTTATACATAAATATTGCTTTATATGAAATGTATTTATTCAGCCATGTATACACACTACTGTAGTTTCAGAATAGGTATATATGCAAGCAATACGCACACACATATACACATGTATACACGCATAAACACGCTTATAAAGCGACATTCGAGTAAATTATATATATACAAAAGTAAAAAATAAATTGAACTGACTTTAGTTTAGAAATGCTTTAGTATATTCGTAAATTATACGCAAAAAATACATACATATTGGTAATCATACACAAAACACTATAATCGACATAACTATAATATACGCATACTAGTAAACAAAAACATTCTAAAACAAACTAAAGAAATACACGAAAAACTCTATAATTAAAAACAGTTGACATATACGCATATACGCAAAATAACTATATACCAGCCGTTTATCCTTGAATAATATCTCTAAAGCAAACAGCTAAAGCTTTCACACATAAAATGCGTAAAATCGATCCCAAAGCGAAAAAAAGTTATAATAAAAAAAAAAAGAAAAAAAAAAAAAAAAAAAAAAAAAAAAAACTTCCAGCTTAGAAGCGTATCAATTTGCTTACTTACTAACGCATGAAGAAAAAATCCATAAACAATTTCCCCTCATCTGGTCGAAGTGATACCAAGTGCATTTAGTCTCCCTGAGAGAGAGAGAGAGAGAGAGAGAGAGAGAGAGAGGTTATTGATTGAAGAAGGGTTTCTGTAAGTGCGATGGGCGTATGGTAAGGGGAGAGAGAGAGAGAGAGAGAGAGAGAGAGAGGAAGTAAAGTTCATCTACACTCTTTGATCTTAAGATCTATTTAGTTAATCTACTTACAGGATCTTCTCTCTCTCTCTCTCTCTCTCTCTCTCTCTCTCTCTCTCTCTCGATAGATTGTGTATGAAATATCTTAATGAAGATGAATTCACCTCTATATATCTTGCTTATTAACTATGAACAACAAACAAACACATAAACCTACAGAGAGATGAACACTTGTTTGTTCGTACACTTGCGTGACTGTTTATTCTGTATACACACTACTTAGCGAAATGCACATCTCACACACACAGCCTGAAGTTATTTAATCACGAACTGCACTAAATAGAACTCTTAGTTATTCGGCCGTTTTCTAATTGTTTCACCTACAAACAAGGGGAAACGTTAAGGGGAAACTGAGCTATAAAGAAGATCTTCATTCTTTTTTACAAATTACGCTTCCATGGTTCTTTTGTTGATTACTTTTCTTACATAGATTTTTTAACATTTTACACGCGTGCATTGTTTACGATCGATTTTTGTTCTCATTATTTTGATATGTTGTTCTTTGGTTGTTCCGATATTATTTGTTATCAGATTCCCCTGCTATATTTGATGTTCTTCTTACGTGGTTTCATGTCTTAAATCTCTGTGGTTTATCGGATATAACGACCTTGAAGAGCTACAGCTTTAGCCTATACAAGACTAGTTGAGGAACACACACATACATGCACACACATACACACATATATACAGTATATATATATATATATATATATATATATATAAATATATATATATATATATATATATATATACTTTTTCTTTTGCTTCATTAATAATATTGTCAAAGTTCATATAATATAATTTTTTTTTTACAACCACCATTCCATCACAATAATCTATAATTTTCTATCTAGCTAAACTCTAGTTTATATAATCTTTTGAATTCTAAATTCATCAACTTTGGCATCATATATGCTTATGTTT
Source organism: Palaemon carinicauda (assembly GCF_036898095.1). Lineage (NCBI taxonomy): Eukaryota > Metazoa > Arthropoda > Malacostraca > Decapoda > Palaemonidae > Palaemon > Palaemon carinicauda. The sequence goes on along the minus strand of NC_090758.1, from coordinate 30,471,342 downwards.
TTTTTTTTTCAAGCAGCGTTCACTTATAATGTTTCTCTCTCAACTCATATTTACAGGAACCGTTCAATCCTCAAATGTTCGATTCCTAGTTTGTTTACAATTACCGTTCACTTACAATATTTATCTCTGTACTCATATTCACAGGAACTGTTCAATCCTCCAATGTTCGATTCTTAGTTTGTTTACAAGAACCGTTCACTTACAATATTTATCTCTGTACTCATATTCACAGGAACCGTTCAATCCTCAAATGTCCAATTCCTAGTTTGTTTACAAGCACCGTTCACGTTTTAATTTCTGTAGGTTTCATACAACCTTTATTCAGGTGCCTTTTTATTCTTTCCGTTACCTTTCCTCGAACCTTTTGATATTCTTCTCGCTCTGATGCCTCTTCATATCTCAAACGATTATTGTATTTTTGTTCAATACAGTGATTTTTCAACCATAACCGGCTAACTCCTTTTCATATATTTCAATTCTTCGGAACTATTTTTTATCAATAGTTTTTTGTCCATCTGAAAGTATAGATTGCCTCAACATTTTCATATTTTCTATCCATTTATTATTATTCTTTTGGAATTTTCTTTTCAACAACATTATTTTCGGTTAGGAATTCGTGATAATGTATTTATGATTATAATTTCTGCAATATTCAAACACTTTCAAAAGAATTTAAAGAAAACAGAAAATTTCAATAAAATTAAAATATTTCCCAATTGTTTAGAATTTTCTTTACAGGGTGATTTGGTAAGAATATATAAAAAAATATAAAAAAAGGAATATTGAAAAAAAAATTATCATATATTTTAATCCTTCTGAATACATTTTTGTCAATGTTTTTTCTGTCATCCTTCTCCTTTTATACATTGTCTCACCCTTATTATATTTATATCTATCTATTATTATTCTTATGGACTTGTATATATAAAACACAAAATTCTTTTGGAATTCATGAAATTTTGACTATGTATATAACTTCTGTAATATTCCCACACTTTCTCATAAAGTTAGAAAAAAAGAAAGTTCCCATAAAATCAAAAAAAATTTTCATTGTTTAGAAATTTCTATATATGGTAATATGATATAATATATCAAATAATAATAAAACTAAAAAAATTATTAACATTGATTTGACTCCTTATTACACATCTTTACAGCCTGATTTGCTGCTGCCCATAGCACATTCACCATACATGAGTTCCCCTTTTCCTCAGCCATATATTGGTCATCTCGGTTATACAGTAAGTTCCCATTTGCCAAGCATAGGGCTGCATGAAGAAATTGAAGCATACTTTGCTTGCCTCAAGCGGAGGGACTTCAACGTGTGGTGAGGGTAACTTCCTTTAAGTCTCTGGTACTGCTTAAGTATGTTTCATGTTTCTAGGTGCGTTGGCCATGATATTTTTCCACTAGTGTATGAGTGATCATAAATTTACTTCAAAATACTTGAAATAAATTCAACTATTTTATTCCTTTATTAGATTTTTTAAAACTTTTTTTCAATTTATAAAGCTTTATCATAATTCTATTTTGTAAGATATATGGATATTTTTTTATAATAATA
>NC_090758.1:30447278-30454778 GCF_036898095.1 Palaemon carinicauda | reverse complement strand
CCACAGTCAGTTCCATATGGAAATAAAAAGAAAAATCCTCATTTTAACAATAAGAAGAAACAACCAAATGTCAATATAGTTCAGAGTCCAAAGCAAACAAACACTTCTTCGAATATCGCTGAGCCTGGGTCGTCAAACCAGACCTCGCAAGGTCAGACTAATTTTCAGAATGTGCAGAGCAAAGCAAATACCACATAGTTAACTCCAGAGGGGAAGAGAGTGATGTTGTGTCAAGGTCATTCATGTCAACATCAATAGTATCGAATAATCAATTTAATGTTTTATCAGATAATTGTGAGACAATAGATTTTCCTATGAAACACACGGCCGAATTAAGTAAAACAGTGCATGCTCCCGTAGATTTGCAACGAATTCATACAATAATAAGCCAAAATGAGTTACGACCAACCTTATATGCTGTAAATTTAGAACACAAATCCTTTACGTTAATTTTTTACTCTGGTAGTCCACGTAATATCATGGATTTGAAGACACATCATTTGTTGTTTTCGAACTTTCCGATTGAAAAATCCGGAATTAGACTCTCGGGTATAAGAAATAATGAATTAAATGTCATAGGCATAACTCGTGTTCAGTTCAAAGTCGGTAAACGAACGTTTGCCGATACATTTGTTGTTGTAAAAAACATTAATATGTATCCAGCTGTAATTATAGGATACCCATCTATAGGAAATCAAAACATTATCTTAGCCCCTGCCAAGCACGGCGTGTATATCAAAGGGAAATTCTATAAGTCTTCTAATACCTTAAAATCAGTTTTGGATAAAAAGGAGACGACAAATGTAACCGTAACGTACGTTGAAGAACCAATAACTTGTCCCACTAATAAAGAAATAATATACGCAACCCAGTAGAATTCTCGTTCACCCGTAATATCATCTTGCACGCAATCTATCGAACCAAATGTACCTTCGAATTTAATAGTGCAAATAAAGAAAACATTACCGAGATCTGAAATATTAATCCTTTCCGACACTTTGAAAACTAACGGATTGTCTGTCACACAAGATATTTATACAGTAGGCTCACATCAACAATGTAATATTGAAGTCTGTAATCATTTAAATAACACTTTAGTAATTCACAAAAATCAACATATCTTGTATGTAGAAGTTTATAAACATCGTATTCTTACCGTTGCTGAGATCAATCACTCTCAATCAGTTGCGGATGAATCCCTTTTGCGATCTATTAAAAATAAATCAATAAAGACATTCAAGACGAAGAAATTCAGCAGAAAATTTTTGGACTTTTAACTAAATATCATGATGTTTTTTCCACTACGGATGGATCCTTAGGAAAAACAGATGTGATCGCACATCAAATAAGGTTAAAGGACAAGCAGAAAATTATCTATGTACCCTCGTACAGACTCCCTATGAAATTCCAGAATGAAATAAATTATGAAGTAGGTAAAATGCTAAAAGAAGGAGTCATTAGGAAATCAAACAGCCTTTATAATTTTCCTTTAATAGTTGTACCGAAAAAAGATCGAACATGGCGTATCTGCGTTGACTTTCGTCGTCTAAACGAGGGAAACGATCCCTGATCAATTCCCAGTGCCATGTACTGACGATATTTTGTCTTTGTTAGGTCAGAATAAATATTTTACCAGTTTGGACTTACTTAAAGGCTTTCACCAGATATCATTAGAAGAAGATAGTATCCCATACACAGCCTTCAGCACAGCCAGGGGACATTATGAATTTTTACGGATGCCTTTTGGTTTACGTTGTGCTCCTATAACATTTACAAGAATGATTAACATAGTGTTTGGAGACTTGCTAGGGGATATATTGCATGCCTATATGGATGATCTTGTAATCTTTTCCAACACCTTAGAAGAACATCTACGTAAGTTAGAACTAGTACTACAGAGATTAAGACAACATAACTTAAGGGTAAAGATTAGTAAGTGTGAATTTTTCAAAACAGAATTAATATATTTGGGTTTCATGGTGTCAAGCCAAGGTCTTAAAGTAGTCCATGATAAGGTGTCGGCTATACGTAATTTTCCCATACCTACTAATGTCAAGGGAATACAGCAATTTCTGGGTTGTAGTGGATATTACAGGCGTTTTATACGCAACTATTCAATAATAGCCGCTCCTTTAACTGATCTTACGAAGAAGGGCGTGGATTTCATATGGTCTGAGCAACATCAACAGGCGTTTAATACCTTGAAAGATGAACTGTGTAGTTCTCCTATCTTAAAATTTCTTGACTTCGGTAAGGAATTCTTCATTGCAACAGACGCCTCAGACTTAGGAGTAGGAGGGGTATTGCTTCTGCAATATGATAAACAATTTTTCCCGGTAGCTTTCTATTCTCGAAAATTGAGAACTTCTGAAAGTAAGTATGCAGTAATAGACAAGGAAGGGCTAGCTATTGTTAATTCACTTGTGCATTTTAAGTTCATAATTTACGGTTATCCCGTTAAGGTTCTTACTGACCATATACCACTAACAGAGTTTTTTAAAGGCTTCAACCACAGCCCTAAACGAACACGGTGGCATTTGATCATTCAAGATTTTGGCGCAAGAATCGGGTATTTACCTGGGAAAGCAAATATCATTGCGGATGCATTATCACGCAACCCCGTGTCATCTTGTACGGAGCCTTTAGCTGAATTAATAGATATATCAACATCCATGCCTATTGTTAAAACGATATCTGAACAAGAAGATTTAGGCTGGAGCGCTGAATTGTTACAGACTGAGCAAAGAAAAGATCAGAAAATAGAAACAATTATAAATGCTTTGAAAGGCAATCATAAGGAAAAGGAATATATAAAGTACAAGCAGCAGAATTATATAATCAAAGATAATATTCTGTGTAGGACTGTGACAAGGAAAACCCGCAATACACCACATGTAACTAACGACCAGGTAGTAGTACCAATCTCACTTATTTCCATTGTCCTGAATTGGTTGCATTCAAATCCATTACATGGACACCCAGGGTTCTCATTAATGTCACAGAAAGCCAAATCGTTGTTTTATTGGCATACGATGCTTACAGATATAAAAAGACACATAGCTAATTGTCGCACATGTCAGGAAAACAAAGAGCATACGAAAACACCTGTCAGCCTAGGAGCTTATCCTGTGCCCAATCAGCCCTTTGAAAGAATACATTTAGATTTGTTAACAGGATTTTACGAGTCAGACAGAGGAAATAAGCACCTCTTAGTAATTATAGATGCTTTAACTCGATATACAGAACTAATAGCGCTTAAAACTAAAACTGCGATTGAATGTGCTAGGAAGTTTTACGAGTGTTACATTTGTAAACATGGAATTCCACACATGATAATCTCAGACTCGGGTGGTGAATTTAATAATCACTTTCTCACCTCATTGTGTGAATTCCTCAGCATAAAGAAAATAAATACCATGATATATCACTCAGAGTCGAATGGTCTAGTGGAAAGAGCAAATAGGAAGATATTAAATATATTAAGAGTAACACTAGGGGGATCAGACCCCAACTGGGATATTGCAATACCGGCGGCACTGAGTACTCTGAATCATTCATATCATATATCAATTAAAATGTCACCGCATGAAGCATTGTATGGTACCCCAGTTAGAACGCCTTTCCATGTATTAACGCCTACAACTAATCTATCGAATCCTTTAAAAGAATGTATAAATGCAAGTATAAGTCGATATGATATCCTTCGAAAGAATTTAGAAGAATCACAAATCATAATGAAAAGGAATCATGATAAAACAGCGAAACCAACTAAAACATATACCGTGGGTGATAACGTGTATATTCAAATCAATGTACGCAAAGGACTCAATTATAAACTAACACCTAAGTTTGAAGGCCCATTTAACATTTTTGGAAACATTAACGGCCAATAGGTTTAAAATTCAAAACGTATCCCAACCCACGGATGAGAGAATAGTACCATTGGATCACATAAGAATTAAAAAGAAAGAGGGAAAGATGTGAGGATAAATTTTTATTTTATGTGATTAAAAGTTTTCTTCTTAATACAGGAGTAATTACATATATTTTTCTCGTTACAGGTTTCCAAGATGAATTTTTTGTTCTTGGGAGTGATATTGTTCGCTCAGACATTTTTCTCGTGTGGGATGAGCTCTAAAACTAAAAGTATAAATTTTAAATATGGCACTATAGTTGAAAGACAAGAAGACGTTTTTATTACATCAAGCAACGTAGTTGTATAAGTGAATATGCAAGCAATTTTTCTTCAAGAGAATGATGTCACTAGCTTAAGAACCACCATTTCAAGGTTTTTTTGCCTCATTGGATGAGTTGCATAGAAGACATTTTCATTTGACTACAGAGAGTTTGCTTGGATCAGCATTAAAAGTTGCAGAGATGCTATCTGATGACTTGAAAAATAAGACTTACGAGACAGGATCTTTGGCTTATGACGGTTTGATGTGGACTGTAGGACACGAACATAAAGAAAGACGAAATTCGTTTATTTATGCTGCATTAAACCTCTTTGGGTCTGTTGCAAGTTTAGGTTTAGGAATTTCCAATCGTCTTAAAATTAGTAATCAAAATAAGAAAATTGAGTTCTTGACTCATTAAGATGAATTGATTATGTCAGAACTAAGAATCAGTTAGCTTCAATCAATAAAATTATGGATTTAGTAAATGAACATTCAAATAATATCATTCAGATTATGGAAGTACAGGATTTGTTGGCAACGTTAACGTATTATGATTCAAAGATAGATCACAAACATAACAGAATTGCACATTTCATTGAGAAATCCAAGGATTATGTAGAAGCTATCACGTTAGCAACTAAAGGTGTACTGTCGCCCCATTTGTTGCCTATAAATTACTTAAAGTTAATTCTGGAGAACGGAAGGATAAACTAGGCTATGTTTCTTTGTTAGGCGAACGTAGGTTAGAATTTTATTACAGCCTAATTACAGTAAGCGTTGATAATAACAAGAATAGGATTACAATTCCCTTTGATTCTTCTGATGCCTGGCAATCTTACAGGATATCACCCATTGTCCGACTTTCATGACGAATCACTCAAATCCAGTAATATCCAGTTTGACAGGACACGTATTGATTTCCCCAGACAAGGAAACATATACGGTCATTAAAGACTTAAATCAATTAACTCACTGTTCAGACGCAATGGATAGAAAAATATGTACAGCTGACTCATTTGAATTCCATAAAAACTTAATGGATTCATGCGAGTTAGGTATAGTGCTAGACGGTGCTCTCTACCATACAAGTGAAATTTGTCTGGATAAGCTTTATCCCTTTGACAATAATGAGTTCAATTGCAGACTGAACAATGGCTCGTGGATACGATACAACAAGGACGGCTTCAATGTATCATGCCCTGACGGATCCACGTCCTTCGCCCACATCTTCGTTGCAACAGATGGTTGTATCGGGACTTCCCCTAATTCCATGGTGACTGGTCTACGGACACTCATCAGAGAACGAGCCTACTTCGCGAACTTCACGTGGACCTCTACAATGCCAGCACTACCTCTCCCGTACAACAGACAAGTTGCCAAGCGGTTGATGAAACTAACCGAAATGGACCACCTGTCACCGGACTTATAAGGAAATTCTTCACCCCATACTACTAGCAGGACTGGTTATCATGGTGATGCTATTTATCGCCGTGAACATCCTTGTTTGCGTAGGTTACGGCACAGCAAGAAGCTACAAAAGAACGTTTCGCCATGTCCAGACAAAACTCCTTATTTAATTTAGTTTAAAGCCGTTTGAAGTGGCCACCTCATTCGCTAAAAGAGTAAATTGCTCTGGAAAGTGTGTCTGTAAGAAAAGCTGTTAGGACGCTAGTAATATGTAATTGAAGAAATTATCTACATTGCATTTTTAAAAATACATTTGAAAAAAAAACATTTAAAAAAAAATATAAATCATATTTGCTCTCGGCATCTAATAAAATATATAAGCCGGAATGTTAAAAAGAAAAGAGAAAAAAAAATTAAATTAACAGAATCTATGGGCATCTAATAAAATATATCAGCCCTATATATATATATATATATATATATATATATATATATATATATATATATATATATATATATATATATATATATATATATATACTATATATATATATATATATATATATATATATATGTACGAAACCGTGGTACGTGTACATACCAGGAATTAATGTTTGTGCACTAAAAAATTGAATTTTTACCAAGGTAACAAATATTTTTATTAGTTACCGTATTATGTTAATCTATGTTTCTGACAAAGGTAACAATTATTCTTTAACAAGTTACCGAATCATATGTATGTCAGTAGTTTTTTTTTTATACCATATAATCATTTGCTAGCAATGTACCATATATATGATCTTTATTTTATCATGCATTTTTTTTCTTTGCTTTGGTAATATCTTTTCATATGCATTATTGTTATTATTTTTTGATGTGCCTATTTGGACATTCGTCCTCGTTTGCTTATGGCTAAAGTTAAACAAAGAATAATACATATGTCCAGTCACGCCGAGTAAACATGTTTTGGCTTGTGTTAAATTTTTTTGAAAAAATTGAGATAGCTGGCCAAGCTTATGTAATAAGTGAAATAATTATTATTACATGTTTAAAACACATGACGTAATATGTCATTTTGGATGAAGATGCTAGCCGTAGGATTTGCTGTAGTCACTCAAATCATAAACAGGATGCACAATGCAGCCTCAACAATGTAACATTTTTCTTAAACGTAAACACCAATGCATCAGTGTGTGAAAGTTTGTGACGTCACCGGATGCAGGTGTCTTCCGAGAGTTGTGATAAAACTGCTACATCAACTAAGCATACGATATCTGTGATATCGATAATTTTAATCAGTTCATATCTATACTTCACCAGCTTTGGTCATCTGACCAAACCAGCTCCCTCCTATGAGGGAGATGTTTAACTCTGTAGTTTTTAAACAATAAATACTTTTTAAAGCTAATAAGATGTACTTCGTTATCCAGCTTTACACATCTTAAACAACACATACTCAATGTGTGCTTATAAATGTAGCACACTTATATATACACACGATTGTTTCTCCTCTAAAGCTAAGTAGCATTCTAATTGTTTATTGAACGGGGTGGAGTTAAGCCCTCCTGGAGGCAGTTAGAAATACTTTCTTAATTTCCAATTTATGGCAGGTCGTGTAATACTTCCAGATGGGGGATTCCATTTAATGGAATATGGAAGGAAGGGTGATTGTTTAACATTTAAAATAAGAATTTTACTCGAGTAAGTAGCTCTGTTATCCTTATGTTATTACATAAATGTATTATGGAGTTAGAAGTTTGTATTGTATATGTAATGAATTAATTTCCATTCCAGATAGAAATGTTTTTTTTGTTGTTGTCTCTATTTCCGACCTACAATGATAGTACTTCTACCTTCTCTGACGTCATTGGGTGCCCTTGAGAAAATATATCATGTTTCTTTGTATCGTCAACAG
>NC_090758.1:30415081-30427581 GCF_036898095.1 Palaemon carinicauda | reverse complement strand
TAATCAGAAATGATTGATGTTATGGGAATAACAGTAATAAAACAGAAATATTGAATAATTCATGAATAGAGACTATAGTGGGGTGGTCATGTTATATGAAGGTCAGAGGGCCATGTCTGTAAAGGTGTCGTAAACATTGATGTGGATAGAAACAGAGTAAGTGGAAGGACAAAGATCAGTGGAGGATGTTTTAAACCAACCCATTATGAGGGAAATAGTCTCGCTCCTTTTCAAGGGATGTTTTTAACTCTTATTTTTTCCCTTGGAAAGCTTTCGGATAAATTCCTTATAAGGGAACTGACCTTACTCTCTTTTCAAGGGAGGTTTTAAACCTCCTCTATTCCCTGGAAAGGTTTCAAAGCAACTCTTTTATAGGGCAACCAAACCTATTTCTTTTTAATGAATGATTTCAACTATACCATTTTCCCAGAAAGGTTTCAAAATAGCCCTTTTTCAAGTGAACTAAAACCGCCTTCTTTTCAAGGAAGGTTTTCAGCTCTAAAATATTTCTGGAATGGTTGAAAAGCAACTTCCTTTTAAGGTAATCAAAACATACTACTTTTCAAGGGACATTTTCAACCCTACCTTTTCCTTGGAGAGGTTTCAAAGCTACCATGACATAAGGGAGTTGAACGTCTTCCTTTCTAGGAATATTTTCCTTGAAAGGTTTCCAAAGCAAACACATTTTAAGGTTCTAGACCTAATAAATATCACTTTCTTAACTATATAATTCCCTTAGAAAGGTTTTCAAGCAATCTTTTTTCATGTAATGGTTTCAAAGCTACTTCGTTATCAGTGAACTAAACCTTCCTTTCAAAGGATTTTTTCAACTTTTCCCTTTTTGAAAGAATGTTTTCTGCTCTTGGCTCTACATAGAAAGTTTCAGTCCAGAGTCCTTTCCAAACAATGTTTATAACGCAAGTGAGAGAAAACAGCAACACTATATGGAAAAGTGTAAAATCTGAAGACGAAGAAAATGAAGGTTTAGAAACTCTCTCGTACATTTTGCATAGTTATAACACCATCCAACGAAATGCAAATGGTTCACGTTTTTCTTACCTCTATCGTACATCTGGCAGACATATCATGGTCTGTCAGAATATCAACTTTCCACTGAAATTGTCGACCGAGAATCATCGTCTGTTCGTCTTCCAGTTCAATTGCATTCAGAGGCAATATAAGTCTTAAGTTATCTTTAAGTATTTCATGGGAATATATGATGCATAATTAATGTTTTTACTTTGCAATCATTCAACATTGCTATGATTACCCTTTTTACACATTATTTCCAATTATCTTCAACATATTTGATGAAGATTTTTAAACAAATCAGATGACCTAAATTGATAGGTTGAATATTTATATTCTAAAATTCTTCAACATAACTGATAGCGATAAAGATATAACAGGATATGATTTAGATATATTAAACAAAAGTATTTCAATTGACAATATGAATATTAGAATTATTTATATTATGTTTCCTAGTCATTTCACAATTAATAGATGTTTTGAGAAAATAATTAGGTTCGTCTCATTTGCTAAAAAGTCTTGTATAATTTGCAAAAAAGAATTCCTAAATTGCTTGGAAAATAATATGGCGATGGATTTGACATTCTCTCTCTCTCTCTCTCTCTCTCTCTCTCTCTCTCTCTCTTCCTAAATCTCACAAAAGATGCAATATCAGTGTAAAAAAGAATAGAATACATAGTGTTATATATCATTATACAATATTGATAAATATTATTAGAAAGGATAATTCTTCCACAAATAATTAATCATCTTTTATGATCTGCCATTGACAGCAAAACGGCCACACGAAAAATTCATAAAATATTCCAAGCTTCAAAAATATGAATTTAAGTTTTAAGATTATTTACGGAGGAAATAATGCAAATAAAAATAGTCTCTGAAAAATAATCTCTGAATAAGAATGATATGTCATATATTTTCATACATATATGTAAGTAGAGCGGAGAAAACTTAGTACAGGTTGTGCCATAACTAGGGTTACAGCGAACACTTAGATAATTTCGTTTTTGGTAGACATCTAGACATTTATTTCCATACATTAGATATATTACAATGGGCATTTAATCTCTCAAGTTTTCCATATGTACTCATATCTATGACGGTATTGTGGAGGTGGAAAATATCATGAATTAAATGGAACTTTACTCTTGTTAACTGTAACCCTGATTTCAGTAATTGTAACCCTATTTGTTTGTAACTGTAACCCTAGTTCTAACCCACGCTGTATAATAAAATGAAAAAGTTGTTTATAAAGAAGATACTTAAAAGAGCCATTATAAATGGGAATAAGATTTCTTAGCATAATAGTTTAAATGAAACCTTTTAAACTTGATATTAAATTCAGATTTGTATTAAATATTGAACAGACATTATTTCTTATATTTACAGTTGTTTTGAAACCATTCTTTTTAAAATTATGAAAAAATAATCTCTCTCTCTCTCTCTCTCTCTCTCTCTCTCTCTCTCTCTCTCTCTCTCTCTCTCTTATTATTATTATTACTATTATTATTATTATTATTATTAATTATTATTATTATTATTATTATTATTATTATTATTATTATTATTATTATTACCAAATACCTCTCAAACATACACACACACACACACACACACACAAACACACAAAAGTTACCTCACACAACAGAAACAATTAAAATATTATATTGTATTTCCATCAAAGTAAATCGTTCGCCAAAAAAAATAGGATCATTTCCATTTCTGAAAATTATGAAACTTATCAAAGTGGACCAAATTTATCTTTAATCATTTGCAAACATTATTCCAACGAAATTCATTGATCAATATATGCAAAATTATTCATAAAATGACGAGTCTAAAGAATGATACGGATTGAGGTTTTTCAGTCAATGGGTTTTCAAATCAGTTAATCATATTTGGTTATATCATTGTTTGTCTATTGGAAGTGATGCTTACCTATTTCTCTGTCTGGCGGTCTGAGCGTGCGTTTGGCCCACTAACAGTATTAATTAATAAGACATAGTTCTCTCTCTCTCTCTCTCTCTCTCTCTCTCTCTCTCTCTCTCTCTCTCTCTCTCTAATACAAAGGTCCTAATATTTTACCTGTTAAAGCTAATATTTCTCTCTCTCTCTCTGTCTTTCTATCTCTCTCTTTCATTGATACTTTAGGTTATGTTTTTAGAAGTTTAAAGCTAATATCTCTCTCTCTCTCTCTCTCTCTCTCTCTCTCTCTCTCTCTCTCTCTGTAATACGAAAGGTCCTAATATTTTACCTGTAAAAGCTAATCTCTCTCTCTCTCTCTCTCTCTCTCTCTCTCTCTCTCTCTCTCTCTCCTCTCATTGATACTTTAGGTTATGTTTTTAGAAGTTTAAAGCTAATCTCTCTCCTCTCTCTCTCATCTCCTCCTCTCTCTCTCTCTCTCTCTCAATAGAGAGGAACAAGTATATTCAGACATTCTGCTAATTGTCGCAGAAACTGATAACTTCATCAAAGTTCTCTGCCAAATTACCGTAGTTTGATTCGTTGTAATTTGTCTCTTCTCCAAAACCTCAGATTAACCTGACTGCTTCATTGTGCATTTGTGTATTCCAGAATGCATAATAATTCATTATTACGTAAGTGCATACTGCTTTGCATACATGCATGGAAGTATCTGTTGTTTCCTTGTTACACAAATACGCCTTCATGAATTAGCATTAGTATACTATAATGAGCATTTTATTTTATTATTCGAATGAATTCTAGCTGACTTATCATTATAAATGCATAATATTTTTATTTGTTTCAAAGTTTACATACAATCATTACATTTTCAGTATGGGTTTTATTGTTAAGACTGACTAGAAATTAAAATATAAATAAATTTTCATTTAACAAACCCTGATCACTTATCCCTAAAGATGTTTTATCTGTGAATGAGATACAGTGCAGATGGCTTGTACATGAATCCAAACAACTTTGGGAAAACCCAAGGATATGTGTTTACTTCAAATCACGATGAGTTCCTTGAACTTGTTTAAGGAGACATAAGGAGTATTTCATTCCCTTGTTTGCATGAAACCTTATTAGATAACTGTTCGAAAAGTTGTATGCATACATTATTTTAGTTACAATGGTCTGAATCTAGATGCTATGTTGACGCTGAATATTTCTTGTAATTTGATATAAAAATTGTTTTTCTATATTGAATAAGAATAATTTGAGAAAATATTATCTACCTAATTCAAAGAAGATTTGAGTCGAAAGTTTAGATTATGATATACTTTTGTCTAAATTGCGATTAGAGTTTTAAAATAAAATATTTCGAAGATTTGTTCTACCTATTTTGGTGAGATTTCTAGTCTAGGAATACATATATATGTTTTGAGAGGAATATATATATATATGTAAATATATATATATATATATATATATATATATATATATTATTAATAGCTAAGCTTCAATACTAGTCATAAAAATAAGATGGTATAAGCCCAAAGACTCCACAGAGAAAAATAGCTCAGTAATGACTGAAACTAAGAAATGATTAATTGAAATAAAACACTTTTTAAACAATAACAACTTGAAAATAGATATTCAGTATTTAAACTAAAAACGGGACTTATGTCAGCCTGTTCAATATAAAATGCATTATCATTGGCACCAATTTAGAAGACACACGCATTTGGAACTTCATCTTTTCCTACCGAGTTTTGGCCTTGATAAATTTGGAGAACGTGATTTATTTCTATTCAGGTCATTTAGAGGATTCAACTAAGGCAAGTTTTTTCATCGTGATAGTTAAGGCCTTTCTTGTGCTCAAGGGAAGTTGTTGGTCCATTACAAATTCATACCATAAGTAATACCGACATATGAATCAAGTTTCCGAGGTTTTGGGAGATGGAGGGATGCTAAGAAAAGCTTTGGGAGTTGTTCAGATTACGGGTTGCGTATCACTTGTGTACATGACCCGTCAAAAATGATGGCTATATATTTAAGTAGACATGCAAACACACGCTGCACTTTTAAACATATTCAGTTCTTACCACCTCTTTCCCCTCTTCTAAACCGAGTAGTTATACGTAAGGGCACAGCCACTGAATGTTACTGGAAAAAATGTATATATATATATATATATATATATATGTGTGTGTGTATATATATATATATATATATATAAATATATATATATATAAATATATATATATATATATATATATATGTATCTACTTTGAAACAGAAATTTTAACAACAATTAAACCCACGAACATGGTTTGGCAACGCTATGTTGATGACATTTTCACATATTGGGATGATAGCTGGGGAGATTTCAATATATTTTTCAATAATCTAAATTCCCTAGTCCCTAGCATAAAATTTAAAAACTGAATGGGAAAAAAATGGAAAATTAGCTTTTTTGGACATACTAATTATAAGGGAATCGACGGGGTATAATTTCACTGTCTATAGAAAACCAACTTTCTCTATTTCCTACATTCATTACTTTAGTTATCACGACATTTCTGTAAAAATTGGAGTAGCTTGCAATCTATTTCTTACAGGTTTGAGAATCTGTTCCCCAGCCTACCTAAATAAAGAATTTGAAATCATTCATAAACAGCTCTCCCAGCTATTCTACCCGACGTATGTCATAGAAAAGGCCATCGACAAAGCCAACACGATATATTATAAAGATCATGATGTTACTAACCAAAGAGATTTTAAAAATAAGATAAAACTCCCATATATAGAAGGTATTAGAAATATAACAAATCATATCAAAACTGAGAACCCCTTTGTTTTTTCATATCCAGAGACCATAGGAAGCGCCCTTATTAATGTTTATCAAAATAAAAGAGATATAGAATCCGGCGTTTATAAAGTACCATGTGGGGATTGTGACAAAGTGTACGTTGGGCAAACGGGCCGTTCGCTATCTCAAAGATTATCCGAACACAAAAGATCTGTTAGATATGGCTATAGATTTAGGGATTTAGGGCACCAGATTAACTGGAGTGAGTCGTCTTTGCTTTTTAAGAGTACCTGTCCGTACAGAAGGAAAATCCTGGAATCAGCCATCATAAATCAATCAAACACAATGAACCTATCTGGGGGCCAATGGAAAGCTGACACAGTGGACAATACTCTTCTCAACCCCTATCATTAAGAAGATAATCCACGGAGACCGACCACCAGACATGCATCAGAGGTCAAGACTTCCTCCAAGCGACTCAACAATAAGAAGACACACCTGGATGTAATTAAATTTGGCTAATCCTTCCAGCAATTATAACAACTATAGAACAATTGAACACACCCTTTTGCTTTCATATATAAACCGTCACTCTCTTTGTATTCCTCATTTTTACTTGACATCCTGAAGAGGGTCGATGTTTCTTGACCGAAATATAGTGTGATTTATTCATATTTCCTGTGTTTCTTTTATGGGCCTTTTTGAAAAAACATGTAAAACTGTTCGATTACAGTTATAAGTAAGACATATATATATATATATATATATATATACATATAACGGATTTTGAGCGAAGCGAAAAATCTATTTTTGGGGTGAGATGGCCATGTTGTCCTGATGGAAGTTCCTATAGGGTAGCTTCCTAGGGTATATTACAACTACGGCGATATTCCCAGAGAATTTACCTTAAGGTACCAGAATTCTAACTCCTGGAGCGAGTATCCCTCGTGAAAGGGATATCGCGACATATCAGAGGACGTATTCTAGACACGTCACATGGCAATCTACATCCTGGACAGAGATTTCGTCTTGTAGGAGGTGATTGGCGAGATACGAATTCGGGAAAGAAAAAGGGGAGCCGCTCCCAAGGCTTCCCTATCCCCCGATTTGTATGCGTGCCTGGCGCCAATCCTGGCGCCATCTGTATTCCTTGTAGCGTACACGAGGTGCTACAGATACTGTATGTAGGGAGGGGGTCCTACAGCCCTTTCTTAGAAAGGCAAGGGTGGGTCCATCAGGACGACATGGCCATCTCACCCAAAAATAGATTTTTCGCTTCGCTCAAAATCCGTTTTTTGGGCTCAAGCCATGTCGTCCTGATGGAAGTGTACCAGAGCATTACTGTATCTGTGGATTCTCAGAACGTGCCGTACTCCCCCGGAGGTAATTTTTTCCCGGTCGACTAGACCTAGAGACCTAAGATGTTACCGTTATACATCTTTTCAACTAACTATAAACTATGTTAGAGCTTCCTGCCCCCTTACAGGGAAGAGTCCTACTAGACTCTGGAAAAGTCTCGAAGAGTACATATATCTATGTATGAATACCAGGCAAGCTAATATAGTGGTCTCGCCCTATATTAAGTAAAGCATAGTTTGTAAAGGACCACTGCGTCAATATGAAATATCGACCCAGTTTTCCCGCACAATAATTGTATTGGACAAAGGTTTTATATCCGCATAGGAGGAAAACCAATGCAACATAGCTTGCATAAAGGAACAATTCTATTAGAATTATCCCAGATAAGGTACATAGAATGAATGCTCAATTATACCAATAAATCGACACAGGTGAAGGAGACGCAAGGTTCTCAAGAACCAGATTATTGACAGGCAATAAATAGACAGGTTAACAACAATTATATATATATATATATATATATATATATATATATAAGAAGAGGATAACCCAAAACTTTAAGCATAAGTATGATAGTGAACAGAGCTTGTTTGTCTGAAAGAAAAAAACATTAGATGCCACTTTTAAGATACCGAGGTATCAAAGTCATAAAAGCCTGTATTACAAATCAATCACATTAGCGTTAGAAACGCTCGGCACACATGTCTGCACTTATGCTAGGTTCACCTTCGGAAATGGAACAGTCTGGATGGGCAACACAGTGCCCTCACTTAGTTTGTAGTACAGTATGTAACTACACACTCACCTGGAATTAATCGTCCCAATTAAGACCACTGTTCCTCGCAGAGTTAAACAGTAGGGGTTAACACCGCTACCCACTGCTACCACAGATCTCTTTTAGTTCCTCTACTTGCTTCGCATAGTGGCAAAAGAACACTCTGGAAGACTTCCAGCCAGTGTATGAACGGAGATGTTCAAAATCCATACAATTAAAGAAATTTAAGGATGAGGCAACTTTCCTCGGATCGTGACTTGCGGGTGTATTGTCAGGATCCGCTCTGCGAATAAAATATGTGATTTTCGCTCTGAGTTGATTCAGAAATAAATTTGAGCCTGATGTTTCTCCCCTGAATAGTTGACCACCCTTGAAGTCTGAAGTTCTATGAAGATAGACCTTTAGGCATTCTACCTGGACATAGAGATGCATCTTCTTTCAGAGGGCAGATTCTCCAGGGACCCCACTTGTTGGTGGGTAACTCATTCTTGGCGAGAAACGTAGGATCCGGAAACAGGTTCAGTTCTTCCCCATCCAGGAACTGAACACGACCTGCCTCTCTCGAGAGGCTACAATCTCACTAACCCTGGCCCCGGACGCAAGTGCAAAATAGGAAAATAACTTTTTGTGTCAAATCCTTTAACGCACACTCTTCATTGCTCAACAGAGAAGCGAAATGAAGAACTTGTCTAAAGACCATGAAATGGCCTTTGGAGAAGGTTTCTGTTCTCCAAGGCGGCTTTATCAACAACTTCTTTGACCAAGTCGGTAGGGAAAAAGGTGTTTTTCCCCAATTGTTGGAGGAGATTAGTTTCTTTAGCTCTTGCCTCACCGTAGCCGAGGTAAACACGAACTCCCTACAAGCTCTCCTTGCCTTGACGAAGCCATAAAGGTCCTTCGTCACTGTGGCCAGATGAGGCTTGGCCACTACCATGAACATTTCATGGACCTTGGGGTCACTTGCCTTCGTCTCGAGAGTAGTCTGAAGAGACATTGAGGCAGTCAGTCTTTCTTTTGTATCGAACTCACTTCGCAAAAGAAAGTCAGACAGCTTAGGGAGGTCCTTGCCGAACTGACGTCCGGCAATATCAGCCTCCAACTTTCTCACTGAGAACGTAAGATGGACGTCCTTCCAGTCTTTGTGGTCCATAGGCAGGGCCAGCGACAAGGGTTTCCACTCCTCTAGGGAGGGGCAAGACTTGCCGGCCTCGATTGCTTTTAGTACAGCCAGAAACCCTTTCTGTAAAAAGGGGAAGGCTCTAGTAGGCGAGGACACAAAGGAAGGGAGCTTCCTATTCAATGCAGCTACCTTTGAGTTAGAGAAGCCCCTCTCTTTCATCGAGGATGAAAGTAGAGCTTGAGCCTTAGCATGGTCCATCACTATGACCTCCTTCGGCTCTGTCTCCTCCTTTGAAGCTGGTTCCTTCCTCAGCCGGACATAACAGTCCGGATATGATGCCTTGCTGGGCCAGAATTCCACCCTCCAGGGGAACTGAGCCCAGCTTATCCGAGATGACGATCTTTCCAGTCGTCATCTGCATGTGCTCAGCATACCTCCATGGGTTAGCATCTGAGCACAAGGGAAGGTCTTTCACATTGAGCTTTTTCTGGGGCCCATGTGATTCTGCAAGGCACTGCATTCGCAGTTCCATTGCAGCCGCCTTCTTCTGATTCTCCTTCTGCATTTGTTGGATCATTCCAACAATAGAAGAGAGGGCCTGTCCCAGCTCTACCGGCCGATGTAGAGGGGCTTGAACTTCATCCTGGGCTTCTGCCAGGAGGTCTTCCTCCTGACACCCGTCCACATCAGACATCCTGTCATCTAGCTGGATGTCTTGCATCGCGACCGCGACTTCAGCATCCACCTGGATCTGAACTTAGGGGATCTCCTCTTGAGGCTGGGGAATCACTGCATCAGCTGATGCCTTAGGGAAAGGATACGCCCTCATCTTCTCACTTGGAAGATAAGGGCCAGAAGTGTTCTTTTGGAAGCCCCTTACCCAGGTACGAAGCTTCTTCCTAGCTATTTAAATGTCTCATAAATCAGGTTAGTGCACACAGTACATACCTGAGGGTCCCAATACCGGAGATCATCCTTGGACACAGCGTATGCTGCGTGTCTCCTACAAGACTCATGTCCGCAGAGGTTCTTGCTGCTGACATTGCAGAAAGCACTTCTCCACTTCGGAGTGTCCTTCTGTAAAGAGAAGAAATTTCCATGAGTATCAAGTGAACTATGTATCACTGGATATGCATAGTATAGCATAACAATTCAAAAAGGAAAGACACACACTTGTGTTTCCCTCACATCCCATTGTTGCAGTCTTCCAGATAATAAAATCAAAATGGTTTATCTCTTCTAGAGTAACCAATGCAAGGTTTCCAGAGGAAACAGGTGGAGCTCACACCTAAGCAATGATTTTAAAATCCTGGATAATAAACAGGGAAGAACTCAGCTTCCTATCTATGGGCAACAGCAAAGGGATGTGCAAGAAAACACAATAGTGTTAGAAGATACAGTGCTGTACCAAAACCTTTACTATAGTTTTCTTCTTACTGTATATGCTATACAGAAGAATACTAGTACAGTATAGGGGGATGTGTGCCGGCCTGCCTTTGCCGGCCGGCACACACCACAACTAGCTTTAAAGTATACTACTTAACAGCTATAGGGCGGCAGCACTCTGGTTCAAATGCCTGTGCCGGTCGGCAGCAACTTCCGGCCGGTAACAGCCAGTGTTGGCCGGCAATGGCTGCCGGCCAGCAACTACACAAGGTAGTACCCAGCTGCCGGCCACACTCTTGGTGACCAGCAGACAAGGACTGACATAAACCGGCCGGCAAAGGTACAAGACCGATGCCAGCCGGCAGCAAAAGAACCAGAGGACTACACCTGCCCGGCTGCCGGCCTCATAGGCCGGCAGCCGGGACAGGTACAGCACTAGAAGAAAAATAGAATGGATGCCGGGATAAGAGTGTACACAACCTCCAAGCCCGGCAACCGAAAGAGTGCATATAAGGAAGGGGAGAAACTAATTCAGGCTTCCTTGACCAATGCCGTCCAGCTCTGCCGGCAGGCATGGATGAGGGACCAAGAGAGGTCCGGGCAGCACTCGAAAACATAAGGGGCTGAGTCAATTCCACATCCCAACCTATACTAGGTCCAGAAGTAGAACGACGTACAGTACAGTAAGACCCCTGCCGGCCAGCTCTGCCGGCCGGCAAGGGGCTGAGTCAATTCCACATCCTAACCTATACTAGGTCTAGATGTAGAACGACGTACAGTACAGTAATGGCTAGGCCATTACGGAGATAGAGGGGGAAGGGACAAGAGGGTCCTGCCAACCTTGCTTTAGTGACAGATCATCCGCAGCCAAGAAACTTATCTTAGCCTAAGGGAGATCTAAGGGGAAAGGCCAGCAATACTTGCCAGCTTCCAGAGCACCAAAGCAAGGAAGGCGTTGCTACTCCCAAGGGAAGAACTTATCCTCCCCCGAGAACAGCAACAGGACTAGTCTGGTAGATCACAAAAGAAGGAATC
The DNA here is from genome assembly GCF_036898095.1 of Palaemon carinicauda. Taxonomy (NCBI): domain Eukaryota; kingdom Metazoa; phylum Arthropoda; class Malacostraca; order Decapoda; family Palaemonidae; genus Palaemon; species Palaemon carinicauda. Next base: position 30,416,157 of record NC_090758.1, on the reverse strand, counting down.
ATAACTACAGAAACCTTCGGTAGTGACCTAAGGGAGTTAAGCTCCCTTTGTATGTGTTAGGTCAGCGAGGGGGACTCAGCCCCAAGCCAGACAACACAGACTCTGACTAAAAACTCTGTTGTTCTGTCCCTCTTGAACCATAACTACAGGAACAGGAAGGTACAGTAACACCCTAGTATTGTTTTATCGAAAATAAATTCGGAAAAAACCACTTAGGGATAAGCCCAAAGCTTAAACAGAGGGAAAGGGATTGCATACCTTCTCCGAAGAAAAGAAAGCAACCGGGGAGTATGATAAAGTATACTAAGGCTCCATAAGCAATTAGCCTAGGCACCAAGAGAATCGATTACCTAATTCCCCGAAACTCACACGTATACAATCTTGGAAATATTCCACACAGTCTAAAATGTATAAAATATAGCCTAAAGCTTCAATAAAATTTTAATTACACTCGGAAAAACCAAAATCATGCATGAAGTACTAGGACCAAACGACTAGGCTACATGGCCTAGCGTAGGCCAGAATGGCGAATACTTCGCCAAATAATACTAAGCACGAAAGGAAATCCTATGTAATGCTAAATAGCTAAAATTTATTAAAGCAAATCAACCAGGAATGTCGCTCTGACTAACTAATTTATACCTAGCGAGCGACAGCGTCCAGGACACCTCTGGTAGGCTACGGCTCTTGTATCAAAGATTAATCCTATTAATCACTCAAAATTTACCAAGAGCCTACATTTATACATAACAGACACTATAGTCAACTTATCAGAGGTCAACGAAGACGGAGAAGCCATGAAAAGCCGAATAAATCCAAGATTTGCGAGAAAAACAGGAAAAAACACCGAGTTGTTAAGCTACGCAAAAAGGAATACAGATGGCGCCAGGATTGGCGCCAGGCACGCATACGAATCGGGGGATAGGGAAGCCTTGGGAGCGGCTCCCCTTTTTCTTTCCCGAATTCGTATCTCGCCAATCACCTCCTACGAGACGAAATCTCTGTCCAGGATGTAGATTGCCATGTGACGTGTCTAGAATACGTCCTCTGATATGTCGCGATATCCCTTTCACGAG
>NC_090758.1:30405081-30410081 GCF_036898095.1 Palaemon carinicauda | reverse complement strand
GGTCATACTTGTGTTGAATGAATAGTATGAGGAATTACAATAGATGATGGAAGATCTGAATAGAGAGAGTGAAAGTATAAGACTGAAAATTAATATGACTATAAATAAGATAATGTTCAATGGAAACACATAGAGACAACGAATAAGAATTATTAACCAACATCAAGAAACTGTTAATGAATATACGTTCTTTGGCTACACATTAAGTGCTTCATCAGGATATGGGACCGAAATGGAAAGGATCATAAACACTGAACGTAGAACTTAAGGTAAACAGAAAGAGATTATGAAATGTAAAATACAAACTTCTCTAAAAATAAAAGTATTAAATCACATGGTACCAATAGCATTAAGTTATTAGAAATTTGGAGCCTTACTAAAGACTTAGAACATAAGGCGAGAAAAGAATAATGATGAAAATAACACTAAGACACAAAAAAGACCAACATTGATCAAACTAATATATATATATATCCCTTGCTAAATGGAGACACCTTACCACATTCGGTGAACTATAATAGTCAGGAACACCAATACTAGGTTGGTTTGCTGTGTATGATCAAACCAAACTTGCCCACCTTCACCAATCAGCGTTGTCTAACATGCTGATGCAAATTGATCAAATACCATACCTGAATTAAGACACATCTGATGCATTTGTCCTGCAGTGGACTAGAAACTGTTGTATTGGTTTTTTAAAGTCGATATATAGATTAAGTATAGATATGTATGCACGATGGAAAAGCTGAGACATCTTTAAGCATATAACTTGTGCTCTCTCTCTCTCTCTCTCTCTCTCTCTCTCTCTCTCCCTGTCCTAGCCTCCTAGTAGCAACATAATATCCTATATTTTAACTCAAACATGATCTCTCTCTCTCTCTCTCTCTCTCTCTCTCTCTCTCTCTCTCTCTCGTGACGCAGTTAAGGCTCTCACCCAATAATACTGTTAGCTAAAAAAAAGACGTGAATAGTCGGGCAATTTACTGCATTGCAATATCACATAAAATCTTAGAAAACGTTTTGAATCCATCTCAATTTGTCACTCAAGGAAAAACGTTACTTTTTAATCTGATATGATTTCTTTTGTCTCTGAAGTGTTTCAAGTTCTTCCTACTTCAGTGATTGGCTGGGTATTATATATATATTATATATATATATTTATATTTATATCTATAATATATATATATATATATATATATATTTTTATATATATATATATATATATAAAATATATACATATATATATATATATATATATATCTATGTATATATATATATATATATATGTGTGTGTGTGTGTGTGTAAATATATGTATGCTTATATATGTTTTCGTTGTTGTACCTATTTCCCTTTATATCTATAATATATATATATATATATATATACACATATATATATATATATATATATGTATGTATGTGTGTGTACATATATATATATATATATATACCACACACATGCACATATATATATATATATATATCCAAATAAGCCATATATATTTTTGATACATTAATGTCTGGATTCTCTTAACGACCTCGGGATCAGAGCCCCAGGCGAAATCACACAAAGACAAGAGCTTGGCTCCGGCCGGGAATCGAACCCTGGTCGGCAAGCTTGTACAGACAGTGACTAACCCACTTGGCCACGAAGAAAGATAAAAGTCAATGACAATTCTTCTGTACTTATACCTGTCGAATTCAGGTATTTTGTACTTAGAATTGAAATCAACCCATCTTCACCATCCTAGCTAATTGGTAGTTTGTTACTTGGCATTCAATTAATGATAAATTTTGCATATTTTTACGTGTTTTTCATATTCAAATAAGCCATATATATTTTTGATACATTAATGTCTGGATTCTCTTAACGACCTCGGGATCAGAGCCCCAGGCGAAATCACACAAAGACAAGAGCTTGGCTCCGGCTGGGAATCGAACCCTGGTCGGCAAGCTTGTAGAGACAGTGACTAACCCACTTGGCCACGAAGAAAGATAAAAGTCAATGACAATTCTTCTGTACTTATACCTGTCGAATTCAGGTATTTTGTACTTAGAATTGAAATCAACCCATCTTCACCATCGTAGATAATTGGTAGTTTGTTACTTGGCATTCAATTAATGATGAATTTTGCACATTTTTACGTGTTTTTCCTATTCAAATAAGCCATATATATTTTTGATACATTAATGTCTGGATTCTCTTAACGACCTCGGGATCAGAGCCCCAGGCGGAATCACACAAAGACAAGATCTTGGCTCCGGCCGGGAATCGAACCCTGGTCGGCAAGCTTGTACAGACAGTGACTAACCCACTTGGCCACGAAGAAATATAAAAGTCAATGACAATTCTTCTGTACTTATACCTGTCGAATTCAGGTATTTTGTACTTAGAATTGAAATCAACCCATCTTCACCATCGTAGCTAATTGGTAGTTTGTTACTTGGCATTCAATTAATGATAAATTTTGCACATTTTTACGTGTTTTTCATATTCAAATAAGCCATATATATTTTTGATACATTAATGTCTGGATTCTCTTAACGACCTCGGGATCAGAGCCCCAGGCGAAATCACACAAAGACAAGAGCTTGGTTCCGGCCGGGAATCGAACTCTTGTACATTTTTCATGAACTAGTTTCAAAGCAACTTTGATATCAACGAACTAAACCTTCCTTTCAAAGGATTTTTCCAACTTATCCCTTTTTGAAAGAATGTTTTCTGCTCTTGGCTCTACATAGAAAGTTTCAGTCCAGAGTACTTTTCAAACAATGTTTTTAACGCAAGTGAAAAGAATGAGAGAAAACAACAATACTATATGGAAATGTGTAAAACTGAAGACGAAGAAAATGAAGGTTTAGAAACTCTCTCGTACATTTGGCATAGTTATAACACCATCCAACGAAAGGCAAATGGTTCACGTAGGTCTATTACCTCTGTCGTACATCTGGCAGGCATATCATGGTCTGTCAGAATATCAACTTTCCTCTGAAATTGTCGACTGAGAATCATCGTCTGTTCGTCTTATAGTTCATTTGCAATGCGAGGCATTATAAGTCTTGAGTTGCCTGTAAGTATTTAATGGAAATAAATGATGCACAAATAATGTTTTTACTTTGCAAACATTCAACATTGCTATGATTATACTTTTTACACATTATTTCAAATTATCTTCAACAAATTTGATGAAGATTTTAAACAAATCAGATGACCGAAATTTGATACATTGAATATTTTATTTCTAAAATTCTTCAACATAACTGATAACGATAAAGAAATAACAGGAGAGGAATTGGATAGATTAAACAAAAGTATTTTAATGGACAATATGAATATTAGAATTAATTTAATTATGTTTACTTGTCATTTGAAAATTAATAGATGTTTTGAGAAAATAATTAAGTCCGTCTCATTTTCCAAAATTTATTCATAATTTGAAAAAAAATTGCTAAGTGGATTGGAAAATATCATGGCGATGCATTTGACATCTCTCTCTCTCTCTCTCTCTCTCTCTCTCTCTCTCTCTCTCTCTCTATCTTTAATAAACTGCCTTCCTCTCAAAAAAGGCAATATCAATATAGAAAAGAATAGAATGTATGATGTTATATATCATTTTATAATATTGATATATATTATTAGAAAGGATAGTTCTTTCGAAAATACTTAATCATCCTTTATAATCTACCATTGACAGCAAAACAAGCCGGACAAAAAATGCATAAAATTTTCTAAGCTTCAAAAATAGGAATTTAAGTTTTAATATTATTAACGGAGGAAATAATGCAAATAAAAATAGTCTCTGAAAAATAATATCAGAATAAGAATATGTCATATATTCTCATACACACATGTAAGTAGAGCGGAGAAAACTTAGTACAGGGTGTGCCAAAAGTAGGCTTAAAGCGAACACTTAGATAATTTCGTATTTAGTAGACATCTACACATTTATTTCCATACATTAGATTTATTACAATGGACATTTAATCTCTCAAGTTTTCCATATGTACTCATATCTATAACCGTATTGTGGAGGTGGAAAAGATTATGAATTGAATGGAACTTTACTCTTGTTAACTGTAACCTTGATTTCAGTAACTGGAACCCTACTTCTGACCCACGCAGTATAATAAAATAAAAACAAGTTATTTATAAAGAAGATATTTTAAATACCCATTATAAATGGTGATAAGATTTCTTAGCATAGTAGTTGAAATGAAACCCTTTAAACTTAATAATAAATTCAGATTTAAATTAAATATTGAACACACATTATTATGTTTTATATTTACATTTGTTTTGAAATCATTCTTATTTGAATTTGAAAAAAAAATACTCTCTCTCTCTCTCTCTCTCTCTCTCTCTCTCTCTCTCAGTTATTTTTTCTCTTTTTGTTTACCACTAACAACACTAACAAAAACAACAGTAATAATAATAATAATAATAATAATAATAATAATAATAATAATAATAATAATGATAATAATAATAATAATAATAATAATAATAATAAGATTTTAATGCTCTTTTGCTATTTATTTCAAAATTAACAAATATATGAAAGTGGATTTTATTGTTATTATTATTATTATTATTATTATTATTATTATTATCATTATTATTATTTCTATAATATAAGTTTTCTTTAGTTTCTACATAATAATAATAATAATAATAATAATAATAATAATAATAATAATAATAATAATAATAATAATAATAATATTAACAATAATAATTATTATTATTATTATTATTATTATTATTATTATTATTATTATTTCTATAATTTAAGTTTTCTTTACCTTCTACATAATAATAATAATAATAATAATAATAATAATAATAATAATGATAATAATAATAATAATAATAATAATAATTATTATTATTATTATTATTATTATTATTATTATTATTATTATTATCATTATTATTATTATTATGATTAAAGGTAATATTTCAATCATTATCTTTATTATTACCAAATACCTCGAAAACA
>NC_090758.1:30392581-30400081 GCF_036898095.1 Palaemon carinicauda | reverse complement strand
TTGCTACAATCCGCAGGTAACTGGGAAAGGGACATATTATCATTAGGAAGGTTATGAAGACCATATAATTTACAATTCATCTTTAATATATCACAACACACTATAAAAGTACAGATAGTACGTACAAAGTATGAAACACTATCACAATGTAAGTGCGCACAAAATAATGGTCACTTAAGTACAAGAAATCATAAATTACGTGGAGTTAAGTACAACACATCATTCGAATCAACCAGTTTCGACCAGTGAGAAGATTTTATGCTCATTGTCAAGAGTGAACTGAAACACAGGTAGTAGTGGATTAAAGCCAACAGTTCTTGTCGGCACAAGCCATTCTCTTGGTCAGCCCGTAGGTAGCCTGAGAATCTTAAAGGTAGGATTCAACGCAGGTATTGTTGTGAGGGCTTATATACAGAGTCCTGCTTCGACATTCCATTCTTATTGGTCAAGGACTGCACGAGGGCGGAGACCATTAATACTGGCAGGTAGTATAAGGTCCACCACCAACAATAGTCCAGGCAATAACAACAATAAGAGGACTGATATAGCCGAAGGTCAAAACATGGATTATCTCCAGACAGAACCAGAGACATTAATCCCACCAAACACGCCGGCTAGCCAGAGGCTACTACTAATTACAAAATTAACGCCACTGAGACAGCAATCACTTTCAATAAAACCTGCTTAAAAGAGGGTCTACTCCCGAAATATACTATTATTATTTTTATTATTATTATCATTATCATTATCATTATCATTATCATTATCATTATCATCATTATTATTATTATTATTATTATTATTATTATTATTATTATTATTATTATTATTATTATTATTATTATTATCAAGGATTGTTGTATGTTTTCCAGCAATTTTGAAATAAAAAAATATTTCTTACCATGAGAAGCTTGACGGAACATAAACTAAGAAAGATTCAAAGAAATACATTATAGTTGAAGAAATATAATAAAATGTTAGGTAAACTTATGTGAATAACACACACACGCATATATATATACATATATATATATATATATATATATACAGTGTATATATATATATATATATATGTGTGTGTGTGTGTGTGTGTGTTTCTATAAAGAAATTGCTGTATTGAGTGGTGTTGTATCTTTAAAATTTTAGTTTTTATCTGTCACTTTTGGACTAATTTGTACTAAACGTTAATAGATTAATGTAATATACATTTTAAATGCCTCTATTAACTGACCGCTTAGTTGTTGATTTTGCAGATCAAATAAATTCAAACATTCCAGTCTCCGTCTATATCTGAATTGCCTTAGTGTTGGAACTAGTTCGGTGGCCTCAGATTGTACTGCTTCTAGTCTATCTATATCCTTTTAAATACTTGGAGACCAGAATTGTTATTATTATTATTACTTGCTAAGCTGCAACACTAGGTGGAAAAGCAGGATGCTATAAGTCCAGGGGCAGAATGGACTCCGTGTTCTATATGGGGTCTTACTAGTGATATGTAAAGCTGTAGTAGAGTGTTTTTGTTTCTTTATATGAATTGTCTATTTATGTACCCTAGAGAGAGAGAGAGAGAGAGAGAGAGAGAGAGAGAGAGAGAAAAGAGAGAGAGAGAGATAGTATGTACAGACCACCCTTGTTATATTCCACAAACCTGAATAATAGTTTGCAGAAATCCTGCTATATTTAGCTCAAACTGTCTCGCAGCCATTTAGTTCCACCGGGCAAGATTTAGCGCCCGAAGCCCAACGATCTCCCAACATGCAAAACAACAATTTATGTTTTCTTTGTGGAGTTTGACACAAGCAAGGAAGGTCTACGAGACTAATCACCTTAACTAACACATTTCCAAGCATCATACTCGTAGGATATTATATTTGAAACTCTTCGTACTATTATTTTCATTATTATTATTACTAATATTATTATTATTATTATTATTATTATTATTATTATTATTATTATTATTATTATTATTATTATTATTACTATTATCATTATTATTATTATTACCTGTAGTAGTAGTAGTAGTAGTAGTAGTAGTAGTAGTAGTAGTAGTAGTAGTATCATCGTAACATGTAACTTAAGAAACATAGTAATCATATTTAGAAGGATTGAAAATAAAACATTCCTTTCAAACTTTCATCTTTATTTGATTTATGATTATATTTTCCTCCAATCCGAACTCTGTTTTGTTTTCTTAATTTAAATTATTTGAATAGTAAAAATTTTACTAAATCTTTTTTTTTCTTTACTTCATAATTTTCAATGCTGCCTTTTTTAAAATTTTCAATCTTTTTTGTCAATATCTTTTTTTTTTCTTTTCAGTTTTACCCTATTTATTTTTTTATCCTCACTACATCTTCTTTTTCTATATTTAGTTTCCGTTTTTGACACTATCTCTATTTTCATTTTTTTTATTTTCGTTTTTTACCCGGTTTTATCTTCTATTTTCTTTTTTTTATCGATAACTCTAATTGCCATCTTTTCTTTATATTATCTTCATTTTCATATCTTATTTCGTATTCTGGTTCAATTTCATCTCATTCTTCTTATATTTTATTTCAAATTTTCCTTCCCTTTATATCCATTCCATCTTAATTTACCTAACATTTTACCTTGACTTTACCTCATTTTCCTTGTATTTTCAAATCAAACCTTTCGCCACGAATCAAGTCATAAGAACCAGCACCTAAATACCTCATGTTTAACCTGCAAAAAAATTGCGAAATTTAAGATCCTTTAACCAGTGGCAATATAACGTCGTTTACTCAAGGGAAAAAAAGACCTTTTGAATGAGCTACGTAAGACGTTTGTTTACATAGCAATCCTAATCATCTGGTGCTCGAATGCGGAATTTGAATAGATAAATGCTTTTATAAGTGTTTCTTCATATATATATATATTATATATATATACAGTATATATATATATATATATATATATACTGTATATATATATATATATATATATATATTACAAAAATAAATGTAGCCGTTTCTAGTCAACTGCAGGATAAAGGCCTCTAACATGACTGGTGTTTGCCCAGTTTTCATCAACACGCTGCCCAGTATGGGCTGGTGAAGGTGGGAGACTTTTGTATGACTGCCAACAGTAAACCATCCTAATATGGGTGGCCCTGACTATAACAGCTTTGTTGATCATGGCAATACGCGAACCCTTTCATCACGGTGAGGTATCATCACTCACAATATAAATATACATATATATATATATATATATATATTTATATTATATATATATATATATATACATATATAAATATATATATATATATATATATATACATATATAAATATATATATATATATATATATATATCTATATATATATATATATATATATATTATTGATTCTCAGATATCACCACTGATCCTCACTGGTCCATTTCCCAATTTTTAAGACCACCCAGGACAATAAGGTTCCACCAAATACAGGCCATTTCCCTCTCGTCTTATCACACCGCCAGTGACGGAATCCCGAGGAAATAAAAGTAGTGTTTCTCTTCAATCTTTTCCTTCTTCTAATCTTCATGTGTCGTTTGGTTGACGTCGTTATATTTTTATACATCTATTTGAGACCGGGATATTTTTCTTTATATATTTCCAATGACCATTTCGGTGTCTGAGATGGACCCTCTAGGGCCACAAATTCCCCAGATATATTCAGAGGCACAAAAGGAATGGAAGTAATGTTTCTCATTATTTTGGTGGGTGGAAATTTGCGATTTCGTCGATCTGAGAGAGAATGGGACTCAGTCTGAAATCATTGTAAATAAATAAATACGATACAATAATATCTTAGATATTGTATCCAGATACAGTAAGGATGAGGAAATTTTGTTTTGTGAAATCACAGGTAAGTTTAGGATATTAAATGTGTATTTTAGATAAGAATATGCGTGTTATTTTTAGATGCAAGCTCAGATCACGATAACATTCCATCTTGTGCAGAAAACTTTTGGAGAAATAGAATAATATCTCAAGTCGAATTGATGGTAATTTCTAAACACTCTGTTCATATTTACTCGTCTGACTTGCGTGCCATTGACGTATGTATGTACGTACAGTTAATATAATACATCAGATTTCTGTGTTTATAAATTTCATTTAATTATATTTTCCATGTGTGTATGTATCTATCTATCTATTGATCTTCTTTGCATAAATTTTACCTATCAGGTAGTAGGTTGGCCAGGCCACCAGACACCCATTGAGATACTACTGCTAGAGAGTAATTCAGTCCTTTGACTAGGTACCAGTCACCTGTTGAGATACTACTGCTGGAAAGTTATTGGGTACATTAACTGGCCAGGGAGTACTACATTGGATCCCCCTCTATGGTTACGGTTCCTTTTCTCTTTGCCTACACACACACACTGAATAGTCTGGCCTATTTTTTCCATATTTGCCTCTGTCCTCACATACCGGAAAACACTGGGAATAACAAATATTTTCTTTGCACAATGGGTTAAGTACTGCAATGTCATTGCTCAGTGGCTAATTTCCTTCTTGGTAAGGGTAGAAGAGACTCCTTAGCTATGGTAAGCAGCTTTTCTAGTAGAAGGACACTCCAAAATAAAACCATTGCTCCCTACTCATGGGTAGTGCCATAGCCTCTGAACCATGGCCTTCCACTGTCTTGGATTAGAGTTCTTTTGCTTGAGGGTACACTTGGGCACACTGTTCTATCTTATTTCTTTTCCTCTTGTTTGTTTTCAAGTTTTTATATTGTATATATTAGAGATGTAATTTAATGTTGTTACAGTTCCTAGAATATTTCATTTAGATTATTTATTACTTCTCTTGTAGATTAATTATTTCCTTATTTCCTTTCCTCACTGGGCTATTTATTATTATTATTATTATTATTATTATTATTATTATTATTATTAATATTATTATTACTATTATTATTATTCCTATCATTATTATACTACAAAATGAAACCATTGTTCTCTAATCTTGGGTAGTACCATAGCCTCAGAACCATGGCTTTCCACTGTCTTTGATTAGAGTTTTCTTACTTGAGGTTACACTTGGGCACGCTGTTTTATCTTATTTTTTTCCTCTGGTTTGTTTTCAAGTTTTTATAGTTTATATATAAAAGATGTAATTTAATGCTGTTACTGTTCTTAAAATAATTAATTTATTACTTCTCTTTTAGCTTATCTATTTCCTTATTTCCTTTCCTCACTACGCTATTTATTATTATTATTATTATTATTATTATTATTATTATTATTATTATTATTATTATTATCATAATAATAATAATAATAATAATAATAATAATTATTATTATTATTATTATTATTATTATTATTATTATTATTATTATTATTATTATGATAATGATAATGATAAAGATAAAGATATAGATAAAGATAAAGATAAAAATAGAGATAAAGATAAAGATAAAGTTAATGATAATGATAATGATAATGATAATGATAATGATAATGATTATTATTATTATTATTATTATTATTATTATATTATTATTATTATTACTATTATTATTATTATTATATAGTGGAGATCCCCCATACGCAGATTTATAATCGAAGCTTCGTCAAGAAAACCAATTAAAAAATATAAATAAATATATAAAAAAGTTATAGCTAAAAATAGCCCGAAAAATATGAAAGAACAAAACAGGTTTTGATAATAACGGTACAGAAAGTTCACAGAGAAGGACCGAGGGTAGAAAACCCTCTACTGTTAAACTCCCCAAAGTGGGAGAGGCTCACACGCATTCACCTTTGCCTAAAACGCTGTGGGCGAAAGGATGGGAGGGTTGGGGGATAGTCATATGCTAGGTGGAGGAGATGACTTGGTGGAGAGGTGCTTATGTTAAAAGGGGGGAAGTAATTGGTTAGAGAAGTTGGATATAACAAATGTAGAAAATAATTTGATATGAAATAATATTTATAATATAATTCACGGGTCTGTACAGATAAATTTGAGTTGAACATACTCTGTGTAGTGAACGGTAAGTCTAAAATTAGGAAAAGTATAGGAAATGTAATATAAATTTGTTTTGCATAAATATTTTAACATTATCATTTATATATATGTATATATATATATATATATATATATATATACATGTATATATATATAGATATATATATATATTTATATATATATATATATATATATAATAATGTTTATCGGACAAAAAATATTTACGTTCAAAGATTTAAAAAAAGAAAAAAAGACTCAGTCCAAGCCCATGTGGAGCAGGGCTCTTCGGGCTATAATACAACAAAATAATATCATTAATTAAGTAAAAATAAAAAATAAAGTAAATATAGATATAAATATATATACAAAATGTACGCATACATATACATAATCATATGTATACAAATAGATACATATAAATGAGAATCTTAGCCTAAAAACAAATGGAAATGCATATTTATATGATAAAGAAGGATGGTATATGAAAGCTAATGGTATATCCATTGAAAAATTGTAGATATTAAGCAAAAAACTCAGTAAAAAGAACTAGTTTTACAAATAAAAAATATTCTAAACAATGAAACATACTTGCGTTGTGGTTAGGTAAGCAAGTATAAATATTTATTAATAAAGCTTAATACCCAGATAACAGGAGATTTGTTTATGATTTCTTAAAGAGCGAACGCTAAGCAGTGCCTTTAGATAAGCGGGCAGAGTATTCCAAAGTTTAATACCTTGGTATAGATACGATTGCTTGCATCTATTAATACGTATGAAAGGAAGAGTTAAGTTTGAATTTCTTGTTCCATATGGATGAACTGATTGTTCCTGAATTATTTTTCGTCTTAAATCTGGAAATTTGTTCAAAACAAGTGTTTGGAACATCATATTCATTAAGGAGAGCTTATAAGTGTCTTCCAGCTTCAATATCGAGAGAGACCGGAAGAGTGGCGATGTACGAGCTAAGTAATCACTGGAGCTTATGATTCTTACCAGTCTTTTTTGAATTACAATTAATGGTTGCAAGACATTTCTACTACTACTCCCCCACGCAGTATTGCAGTAATTTAGGTGAGGAGATACTAACGAGTGATACAATTGTTTTATAATATATAAGGGGAAATACTCTTTTAATCTATATATGATACCCATTACTTTGGCAATTTTATTAACTGTCATATTTACATGCTCACAGAAAGTTAGTTTATTATCAAGAATTATCCCAAAAAACTTACCACTGGACTTCTGATCCAGAGTGTGATTTCCTATAGCAACCCGTATGTTATCCGGAACTCTACGTAGAGAAAAGATTATGAAGTATTTCTTTCTTTCATTTAAGGTTAACTTATTTGCTAGTAGCCAGTTTTTTTACACGAGTAAATCATTGGTTAGTGTATCACAGAGGGAGTAGATATTTTTATGTCTAAAATGAAGCGTAGTGTCATCGGCAAAGAGTATGGAGCTTAACCTACCTACTGATCGAGGTAGATCATTGATATAGGCGAGGAAAAATAAC
>NC_090758.1:30389212-30392081 GCF_036898095.1 Palaemon carinicauda | reverse complement strand
TTCTCATATTCTTAAAGTGACTTTAGAGCAAAATAACTAAAAGAATGATAATTATATAACATTGTTTGGTTCGTAATTTTGTGATGTACGTTCACAATATATATATATATATATATATGTATATATATATATATATATATATATGTGTGTGTGTGTGTGTGTGCGTGTGTTATTGTCATTCTCATAGTATGTCCTGTACTTTACTTTGCTCTTGTATCCATGTTGCTCTTTTTTGTTCCTTAATATTATTTCTATCATTGCTTTTTCCCTACCTCTTTAACTTGTAACTAACTTATGTTCTCAGGCTTTCGTAAGACTTCAAGTTTCTGATACATAAATTTATACTGGTAGAACCATCTCATTGAATACTTTTCTTTCTAGAGAAAATCGCTTACAAATAACGTAGTAATCGAGGGTTGGAAGTTTACACAATCTCCTTTACTCACCTTATAAGGCCACGTTCATTAAAACTCTTCATCAACATCGGTCCAGCGTTCCGTAAACGAACAATTCCTCCGTTGAACGAAATTCGCTCGAAATCAAGTTTTGATTAATCGGGGTCAGGTGTGATAAGAAGTGCTTTTGTTCAATTGTCATAGTCGACTCTACTTACTACTTGATAGTGTTGATATCGACATTGATTTTGATTGATCTACTTGCTGTGTAGAGGTCGATTATAAATCGATATAGAAGCCGATGAGCTCGACCTGTGGTCTTGGATTTCCAATGGAGATGTATTGTATAGTTTTGAGTCGATTGATTGGAGTGTCATGTCAATCATCAGATGGAACAACAAGGAAGAGAGAGAGAGAGAGAGAGAGAGAGAGAGAGAGAGAGAGAGAGAGAGAGAGAGAGTTGAGAAGAATATACTAAAGCAAGAGAGGGAAGGAGACTTATTAGTTGAAAAAGAAAATTCGAATAATGGAGTATTTGAAGAGAAATACATATAAAGAAAAAGTAAGCAGAGAGGAAACAAAGGAATGGAGATTTGCAAGTAATGTTATGATATTGACAGAGAGAGAGAGAGAGAGAGAGAGAGAGAGAGAGAGATTAGGTTCAACATATGAAAAAAATATGAATAAGTATGAGACAGAGAGAGAGAGAGAGAGAGAGAGAGAGAGAGAACTATAACCTATTTATCATTAGTGTCAGTGGGCCCAACGCGCACACAGACAGACAGACAGACATAGAAATAACTAAGCATCACTTCCAATAAACAAACAATAATTTGACCAAATATGATTGACTGATTTGAAAACCCATTGACTGAAAAACCTCAATCCGTATCATTCTTTAGACTCGTCATTTTATGATTAATATTGCATATATTGATAAATTAATTTCTTTGGAATAATGTTTGCAAACGAGCAATGATAAATTCGGTCCACTTGGATAAATTTCATAATTTCTAGGGTTTTTAGTGAACGATTTAGTTAAATGTAAACATTAATATAACAACGTAATTTTTTGTTTAATGATAATTTTCGTGTTCATGTGAGTATGTGTGTTTGCGAGGTATTTGGTAATAATAAAAATAATGATTAAAATATTACTTTTAATCAAATAATGATAATAATAATGATAATAATAATAATAATAATAATAATAATAATAATAATAATAATTATTATTATTATTATTATTGTTAATATTATTATTATTATTATTATTATTATTATTATTATTATGTAGAAAGTAAAGTAAACTTAAATTATAGAAATAATAATAATAATGATAATAATAATAATAATAATAATAATAATAATAATAATAATAATAATAATTATTATTATTATTATTATTATTATTATTATTATTATTATTATTATTATTATTATTATTATTATTATTACTGTTGTTTTTGTTGGTGTTGTTAGTGTTGTTATTTTTTATTGTTGTTGCTGTAATGAATAAGTTTTAATAAAACAGACGGAAATCAACAACAAAATTATGGTAAATGAAAAGAGAAAAAATAACTGAGAGAGAGAAAGTTTATTTTTTTTCAAATTCAAATAAGAATGATTTCAAAACAAATGTAAATATAAAACATAATAATGTCTGTTCAATATTTAATTTAAATCTGAATTTATTATTAAGTTTAAAGGGTTTCATTTCAACTACTATGCTAAGAAATCTTATCACCATTTATAATAGGCATTTAAAATATCTTCTTTATAAATAACTTGTTTTTATTTTATTATACTGCGTGGGTCAGAAGTAGGGTTACAGTTACTGAAATCAGGGTTACAGTTAACAAGAGTAAAGTTCCATTCAATTCATAATCTTTTCCACCTCCACAATACGGTTATAGATATGAGTACATATGGAAAACTTGAGAGATTAAATGTCCATTGTAATATATCTAATGTATGGAAATAAATGTCTAGATGTCTACTAAATACAAAATTATCTAAGTGTTCGCTTTAAGCCTACTTTTGGCACACCCTGTACTAAGTTTTCTCCGCTCTACTTACATGTGTGTATGAGAATATAAGACATATTCTTATTCTGATATTATTTTTCAGAGACTATTTTTATTTGCATTATTTCCTCCGTTAATAATATTAAAACTTAAATTCCTATTTTTGAAGCTTAGAAAATTTTATGCATTTTTTGTCCGGCTTGTTTTGCTGTCAATGGTAGATTATAAAGGATGATTAAGTATTTTCGAAAGAACTATCCTTTCTAATAATATATATCAATATTATAAAATGATATATAACATCATACATTCTATTCTTTTCTATATTGATATTGCCATTTTTGAGAGGAAGGCAGTTTATTAAAGATAGATAGATAGAGAGAGAGACAGAGAGAGAGAGAGAGAGAGAGAGAGAGAGAGAGAGAGAGAGAATGTCAAATGCATCGC
>NC_090758.1:30379212-30381712 GCF_036898095.1 Palaemon carinicauda | reverse complement strand
AATCTTTAAAGACAAAATAGGCAAAGCAATACAGTCTATTTAAATTTATAGAATTAATGTTAAATCCGTACAGGCACTCACACTTTGCTAACTGCTTCAAGAGAAAAAAATAAGTATGAAATTAGAATTATACCTTTGTTGAAGAAAGCTACTACAGATAGCATAAATTATGTCAGTGTTTGTAAACTTTAGCACAAAAAAGAAAAAATTACTGGTATCTTTATACCAAAATTTAGATATTCAGGCTGGGCTTAAAATGATTAACAAAATAATTATAGCGTTTGACTTGGGTGCTGATATTACAAATTTGCTGAAACCTAAAATCAGCTAATGATCTATAATTCTCATATGAGACAGTATACCCACACAAACATCCAGTAGACTCAAAGCTATTTCATACCCTTTTGGTTTCAAAATCAATATTTTGGAAAATTTTGGAAATTATGTCTGAGATAATAATTTTTTTTTCTTTTTTTTTTTGGCTTTAGAAGAACTGTATGAATTTCTTGTGAAATAATTACTTATTTAGTAACTGTTAAAATAAAAGTACAATAGTCATGGAAGTTTAATGACACTGATCAATATTTAGGCCCAACTATAGGGCTCCACTAGCAGTGATTAGTTAATTATATCCCTATTCCACAGTGAAAACAGTATTTACACAGGCCTAAGTTTATCATGGATAACTAACATCAATTAGTGAGATACATGGGCCTGCTTTTTTGAGCACAGTAACTCCATCCTGGGTTTGGTACCAGAGATGGCAACTCGGAGATCATCCTCCACCCTGAGTCTTGATCGGTATTTGTTTTTTATATAAGTCAGTGCCGAAAAAGTCTTTTCACATAAATAGGTTGATCCAAAAGGAAGTAATACATCCATTGCTGCCATGGATAATCGTGGATATTCCCTTGCAATTGAAATCCAGAACTCATCCAGTGTGGTTGAGCCAAGCGATGCCTGTAAAGTCCGATCACTGGAGAGCTCCAGCAGCTCATCCTCCATGTCGGATGATAAGTGATCCCCTGTAGCAGTGAATGGCTGCCGTATCCAGTCATATTGTTGTGGGGTTGTCTCTTTTGGGAAGTATTTCTTGAAGTGGTCCACAAGACCTTGTAGGTGAGTCGTGATCATTACCTTCATGTTATCGACGCTTAATTCATTCTCCGCCATAAATTCTTCCACCTCAGGAAACATTTCAACACTGCCCCCATCAACTCGCACAGCCCATCGTTCCAGCTTCCTTGTAAATGCATCAATTTTTTCAGAAAGAATCAAGATGTTCGTGTTTGGGCCTTGTAGTGATAAATTCAGCAGATTAAGTCTTTCGAATATACAAGACAAATATGCTAGACTTGCTAACCAGTCAGGGTCAGTCAGATAGTCAGCAAGTTGGGACTCAGATTTGATCAGGAACAGGCGCACCTCATCTTGTAGTTCGTACAAGCGGCTGAGAACTTTGCCTCGGGACAGCCACCTGACTTCTGTGTGGAACAACAGTGCTTCATGCTCCGAGCCCATCTCATTGCAGAGTGTGGAGAACAGCCTGGCATTTATGGGACGTGTTTTGATGTAATTTACTATTTTAATCGCAGTTTGAAGAACACTGCTTAACTCTGGATTGAGTGCTTTGCTAGCAAGAGCTTCCCTGTGAATAATACAATGTGTAAAATTTATGTGAGGTGCCACTTGTAAAACTTTTGCTTTAAGTCCTTTCCTCTTACCCAACATTGCCCCAGCACCGTCTGTGCACACACCAACACACTGGTCCCAAGACAAGCCCTCCTTTTGTATTTTGGTGTCTAGCTTTGTGAAAATGTCACTATTTGTACAGGTCCCCTCTAGTACCAAAACTGTATCCAATGAATGCAAGTAATTGTGCAGAATTTGATATGTCTGTCGACTCATCTAGCTGCAAAGCATACTTCTTTCCCTTAACCCTCTCAATCAGCTGACACTTAATGTCATTTGAAATGTCATTAATTCGTCGAGTAATGGTGTCGTTAGACAGCGGGACTGTTTCCAGCTCACGGGCCATCTTATTACCATGCATAATCCGACTCATAGTCACTGCACCAGGTTTCATGAGGGTTTCCCCAATGGTATGTGGCTGCTTGGACGGTGCAAGTAGGTATGCTACCTCAAATGATGCCATCTGAGCTTTGGCAGAGGTGGTGGTTTTCTGAGCTAGCACTTGTTTTTGACCCTGCAACTCTCCCTCCTTTCGACGGAAAAATTCTATTGGTTTATCAGCATGAGAAGGATGCTTGCTTTGCAAATGCCTTTTCATTTTCACAGGCTTTAAGCTTTCATTTGCAAGTACTTCTGAGCACATAACACATTGGGGGTACTGCATCTTATAAATGGTAAAACTAGTGAATCCGAATTTTATAAATTCTGCTTGATATTTCCGAAGTTTGGGTTTGGATGATTGGTCATACTGGGAGGTCTTACCCTTACGTTTGTCTTGCCTTTTATCTATATTTGAAGTAGAACTGGT
>NC_090758.1:30371712-30374212 GCF_036898095.1 Palaemon carinicauda | reverse complement strand
AGAGAGAGAGAATTAGCTTTAAACTTCCAAAAACATGACTTAAAGTATCAATGAGAGAGAGATAGAAAGACAGGGAGAGAGAGATAAATATTAGCTTTAACAGATAAAATATTAGGACCTTATGTGTTAGAGAGAGAGAGAGAGAGAGAGAGAGAGAGAGAGAGAGATCTTATTAATTATTAATGGCAGGGAGCCATACGCACACTCCGACAGACAGATATAGAAATAGCTAAGTCTCACTTTCAATAAACAAACAATGAAAGATCAAATATGATTAACTGATTTGAAAACCCATTGACTGAAAAACCTCAATCCGTATCATTCTTTAGAGTCGTCATTTTATGAATAATTTTGCATATATTGATAAATGAATTTCGTTAGAATAATGTTTGCAAATGAGCAATGATAAATTTGGTCCACTTTGATAAGTTTTATAATTTTCAGATATGCAAATAATTCATTTTTTTTTTTTTTTGCGAGCGATTTTGTTTGAGGAAAATTCGATAAAACATTATAATTTTGTTGTTGTGTGGATTAATCTGTGTGTGTGTATTTGTAAATTATTTGGTTAAAATAATAATAATAATAATAATAATAATAATAATAATAATAATAATAATAATAATAATAATAATAATAATAATATACTCTAACTTTTGATAGTACTACTAATTGAATGAAATATTAACTTGCATGCTTTAGGTGACCCACATTTGAAGTGGCAGTAATAATCCTTTGTAATAACTTTCAAGAATATAAGCGATATGCTTAAGAGGAAAAGATTTCCAATTTTATGAACGGAGAATATAAATTCATTATTATTATTATTATTATTATTATTATTATCATTATTATTATTATTATTATTATTATTATTATTATTATTATTATTATTATTATTATTATTATTATTATTTTAACCAAATAATTTACAAACACCCACACACAGATTAATCCACACAACAACAAAATTATAAAAATTAGAATAGCGCCAACGTTATCCCTGTGTGTCGTAAGAGGCGACTAAAAGGGGTGGGACGAGGGGGCTGGGAACCCCCTCTCCTGTATAAAATTCCTGCGAGACATCGACAAGGAGATGGAGCTGGGGGGAGCGTGACTGCTCCCCGCACTCTAGTTTTGGGGTGTTTGAATGTGCGTGGATGTAGTACGATAGAGAGTAAAAGATGTGCGATTGGAAGTATGTTTAGAAGTAGAAGGATGGATGTATTGGCCTTGTGTGGGACAAAGATGAAAGGAAAAGGTGAAGTGATGTTTGGTGAAATGTCTGGTAGAGTGTCTGGGATTGAAAGGGGAAGAGCGAGAAAGGGTGTGGCGTTATTGCTGAGTGAATGGATGACAGGTAAAGTAGTGGAATGGAAGGAGATATCATCTAGGTTAATGTGGGTAAGGGTTAGGTTGGGTAGGGAATGTTGGGCGTTTGTCAGTGCGTATGGGCCAGGTAGTGAGAAAAGTGAAGAAGAGCGGAATGAGTTCTGGAATGAATGAACTAGGTGTGTAGAAGGACTGGGTAGAAGGAATTATGTAGTTGTTATTGGTGACTTAAATGCTAGAGTGGGCGCTGGAGAGGTAGAAGGTGTCATTGGGAAGTATGGCGTACCAGGTGAAAATGAGAGTGGTGAGAGACTGGTAGACATGTGTGTTGAACAAGAGATGGTAATAAGTGCTAGCTTCTTTAAAAAGAAAGATAAAATAAGTATACATGGGTAAGAGTGGCAAATGGAAGAGTAGTAGAAAGGGCATTAATGGATTATGTGTTGATAACTAAAAGAATGTTTGGAAGATTGAAAGACGTGCACGTGTTTAGGGGTATGGCTAACGGTATGTCTGATCATTTTTTGGTGGAAGGAAAATTAGTTGTAGCAAAAGAGTGGGGGAATAGAGTAGGTGGATGTAAAAGGGAGGTAGTGAGGATTGAAGAGCTAATAAAACCGGGGGGTAAAAAGTAAATATCAGGAAAGGTTGAAAATGGCATATGACGAGGTGAGAGTAAGAGAAACTGGTAATTTAGAGGAGGAGTGGAAGTTAGTAAAAGAAAATTTTGTTGGGATTGCAAGTGATGTATGTGGCAAGTAGGTTGTTGGAGGCAGCATGAGGAAGGGCAGTTGAATGGTGGAATGAAGGAGTGAAGGTAAAAGTGGAAGAGAAAAAGAGGGCTTTTGAAGAATGACTGCAGAGTAATAGTATAGAGAAGTATGAAAATATAGAGAGAAAAATGTGGAAGTAAAGCGCAAGGTACGTGAGGCAAAGAGGGCAGCTGACCTGAGGTGGGGTCAGGGATTGGGTCAGTCATATGAAGAGAATAAGAAGAAGTTTTGGAAAGAAGTGAAGAGAGTAAGGAAGGCTGGCTCAAGAATTGAAGAGACAGTGAAAGATGGAAATGGAAGGTTGTTAAAAGGAGTGGAGGCAAGGAAAAGGTGGGCGGAATATTTTGAAAGTTTGCTGAATGTTGAGGATAATAGGAAGGCAGATATAATTGCTG
>NC_090758.1:30354538-30362038 GCF_036898095.1 Palaemon carinicauda | reverse complement strand
AATAAGAATAGTAATTATTTTTTGGTGATGAGACAAACAAGGGAAGGACAGCCTAAAAACGGGAAAAAGTAAAAGAAGATATTAGGGTATGGCATGGACGTGACGGGTAGAATAGAGAGAAGATATATGAACAGAAATGATGGATGTTATTGGAACAACAGTAATAAAAGGGAAATATTGAAGAATTCAGGAATAGAGACTATAGTGGGGTGGTCATGTTATGTGAAGGTCAGAGGGCCATGTCTGTAAAGGTTTCATGAACATAGATGTGGATGGAAACAGTATAAGGAGAAGGACAAAGATCAGGGGAAGGTGTTTTAAACCAACCGACTATAAGGGAACTAGTCTTGCTCCTTTTCAAGGGATGTTTTTAATTCTCATTTTCCCTTGGAAAGCTTTCAGATAAATTCCTTATAAGGGAACTAACCTTACTTCTTTTCAAGGGAAGTTTTCATCCTCTACTATTCCCTGGAAAGGTTTCAAAATAACTCTTTTATAGGGGAACCAAACCTATTTCTTTTTAATGAATGATTTCAACCATACCATTTTCTTAGAAAGGTTTCATAATAGCCCTTTTATAGGTGAACTAAACCACCTTATTTTCAAGGAAAGTTTTCAGCTCTAAAATATTTCTGGAATGGTTTAAAAGCAACCTCCTTTTAAGGTAATCAAAACATACTACTTTTCAAGGGACATTTTCAACCCTACCTTTTCCTTGGAAAGGTTTCAAATCTACCATGACATAAAGGAGCTAAACGTATCCCTTTCTAGGAATATTTTCCTTGAAAGGTTTCCAAAGGAAACACATTTTAAGGTTCTAGACATAAAAATTATCCTTTTATTTACTCTTTATATGTTCCTTAGAAAGGTTTTCAAGCAATTTTTTTTTTTTATGGGAAGTATCTTCAACAGTACCTTTTTCATGAAATGGTTTCAAAGCAACTTCGTTATCAGAGAACTAAACCTTCCTTTCAAAGGTTTTTTTTATAATTTTCCCTTTTTGAAAGAATGTTTTCTGCTCTTGGCTCTACATGAGAGGGTAATAAAAAAGAAAATAATGAACCATTTGGTCAAAAATAATTTGTTTAATATGGGTCAACACGGTTTCGTACCTGGAAAAAGTACACAGACCCAACTGATAGCTCACTATGAAAACATATACAATAATATGATAAATGAAAAAGACACAGATGTGATCTATCTAGATTTTGCAAAAGCCTTTGACAAGGTAGACCATAACATATTGGAGAAAAAAATGAGAAAGCATAATATTGTGGGAAAGATAGGAAAATGGGTAAAAGAATTCCTAAAAAACAGAAAACAGATAGTGGTTGCAAATGACGAGAAATCAGATGAAGCCCATGTAATATCTGGTGTGCCCTAAGGTACGGTATTAGCTGCACTGCTATTTGTTATTATGATCTCAGACATAGACTGTGATGTTGAAAACTCCGTAGTGAGAAGTTTCGCCGATGACACAAGAATAAGTAGAGAAATTACTTGTGATGAAGATAGGAACTCACTACAAAGAGATCTAAACAAAATATATGAATGGGCGGAGATAAATAGGATGGTATTTAACTCCGATAAATTCGAATCAATAAATTATGGAAACAGAGAAGGAATGGTGTATGCATACAAGGGACCTAATAATGAGACAATCACAAACAAGGAAGCAATTAAAGACCTTGGTGTAATTTTAAATAGGAATATGTTATGCAACGACCAAATAGCAACACTGTTGGCTAAATGTAAAGCAAAAATGGGAATGTTATTAAGACACTTTAAAACAAGAAAAGCTGAACACATGATTATGCTTTACAAAACTTATGTGCGTAGTACACTCGAGTACTGCAATGTGATATGGTACCCACACTACCAAAAGGATATTGCGCAAATAGAGAGTGTACAAAGGTCCTATACTGCTAGAATAGAAGAAGTTAAGGACCTTGATTACTGGGAAAGACTGCAATTTTTAAAACTATACAGTCTAGAAAGGAGAAGAGAACGCTACATGATAATACAAGCATGGAAGCAAATAGAAGGAATTGCTGAAAACATCATGGAGCTTAAAGTATCAGAAAGAGCAAGCCGAGGTAGATTAATAGTACCAAAAAGCATTCCAGGTAAACTGAGAAAGGCGCACAGGACATTAATCCACTACGCACCAGCATCGATAATGCAGCGACTATTTAATGTGCTGCCAGCTCATCTAAGAAACATATCAGGAGTGAGCGTAGATGCGTTTAAAAAGCAGCTCGATAAATACCTAAGATGCATCCCAGACCATCCAAGACTGGAAGATGCAAAATACACCGGAAGATGTATTAGCAACTCTCTGGTGGATATACGAGGTGCCTCACACTGAGGGACCTGGGGGAACCCAAACAAAAAATAAGGCAATAGAAAGTTTCAGTCCAGAGTCCTTTTTCAAACAATGTTTATAACGCAAGTGAAAAGACTGAGAGAAAACAGCAACACTATAAGGAAATGTGTAAAACTGTAGACGAAGAAAATTAAGGTTTAGAAACTCTCTCGTATATTTGGCATAGTTATAACACCATCCAACGAAATGCAAATGGTTCACGTATGTTTGTTACCTCTGTCGTACATCTGGTAGGCATATCATGGTCTGTTAGAATACCAACTTTCCTCTGAAATTGTCGACCGAGTATCGTCGTCTGTTCGTCTTCCAGTTCATTTGCATTCAGAGGCATTATAAGTCTTGAGTTGCCTGTAAATATTTGATGGAAATAAATGATGCACAATTAATGTTTTTACTTTGCAATCATTCAACATTGCTATGATTATACTTTTTACACATTATTTCCAATTATCTTCAACATATTTTATAAATATTTTTAACAAATCAGATGACCGAAATTTGATAGATTGAATATTTTATTTCTAAAATTCTTGAACATAACTGATAGCGATAAAGAAATGACAGGATTGGAATTAGATATATTAAACAAAAGTATTTTAATTGACAATATGAATATTAGAATTAATTAAATTGTTTCTTTATCATTTTACAATTAATAGATGTTTTGAGAAAATAATTAGGTTCGTCTCTTTTTCCAAAATTCATGGATAATTTGCAAAAACATTCCTGAATTGCTTGGAAAATATTATGGCGAGGCATTTGACATCTCTCTCTCTCTCTCTCTCTCTCTCTCTCTCTCTCTCTCTCTCTCTCTCTCTCTCTCTCTCCTCTCTCTCTCTCTCTCTTCCTAAATCTATATTTAACAAACTGTCTTTCTCACAAAAGATGCAATATCAGTGTAAAAAAGAATAGAATATAAGGTTATATATCATTTTATAATATTGATATTATTTTTCGAAAGGATAGCGCTTCCAAAAATACTTAATCATCCTTTTTGATCTGCCATTGACAGCAAAACGACCAGACCAAAAATTGCATGAAATATTCCAAGCTTCAAAAATATGAATTTAAGTTCTAAGATTATTAACCGAGGAAATAATGCAAATAAAAGTAGTCTTTGAAAAATAAACTCAGATTAAGAATATTATGTCATATATTTTTATACTTGTATGTAAGTAGAGCGGAAAAAAATTAGTACAGGGTGTGCCAAAATTAGATAATTTCGTATTTAGTAGACATTTATTTCCATACATTAGATATATTACAATGAACATTAAATATCTCGAGTTTTCCATATGTACTCATATCTATAACGGTATTGTGGAGGTGGAAAAGAACCTGAATTAAATGGAACTCTACTCTTGTTAACTGTAACCTTGATTTCAGTAATTGTAACCCTATTTTTTGTAACTGTAACACTACTTCTGACCCACACATATAATAAAATGAAAAAGTTGTTTATAAAGAAGATATTCAAAAGAGCCATTATAAATGGTGATAAGATTTCTTAGCATAGTAGTTGAAATGAAACCCTTTAAACTTAATAATAAATTCATATTTAAATTAAATATTGAACAGACATTATTATGTTTTATATTTACATTTGTTTTGAAATCATTCTTATTTAAATTTGAAAAAATAGTCCTCTCTCTCTCTCTCTCTCTCTCTCTCTCTCTCTCTCTCTCCTCTCTCTCTCTCTCTCTCAGTTATTTCTTCTCTTTTCATTTACCATAATTTTGTTGTTGATTTCCGTCGGTTTTATTAAAACTTATTCATTACAAGAACAACAATAAAAAACAACAACACTAACAAAACCAACAAAAACAACAGTAGTAATAATAATAATAATAATAATAATGATAATAATAATAATAATAATAATAATAATAATAATAATAATAATAATAATAATAGTAATAATAATAATAATAATAATATTGATAATGATAATGATAATAATAATGATAATAAGTTTTTAATGCTCTTTTGCTATTTATTTCAAAATTAACAAATATATGAAAGTGGATTTTATTATTATTATAATTAATATTATTATTATTATTATTATTATTATTATTAATATTATTATTATTATTATTTCTATAATTCAAGTTTTCTTTACTTTCAACATAATAATAATAATAATAATAATAATAATAATAATAATGATAATAATAATAATAATAATAATAATTATTATTATTATTATTATTATTATTATTATTATTATTATTATTTATTATTATTATTATTATTATTATTATTATTGGTAATATTTTTTTTCGTTATTTTCATTATTACCACATACCTTGCAAACACACACTCTCACATGAATATACAAAAATTATCATGAAACAAAACAATTAAATTGTCATGTTAATGTTTCCATTTAACTAAATCGTTCACTTAAACCCCTTGAACCATTTTCATATCTGGAAATTATGAAACTTATCAAAGTGGACCAAATTTTTCATTGCTTATTTACAAACATTATTCCAACGAAATTCATTTATCAATTTGTGCAAAATTATTCAGATTGAGGTTTTTCAGTCAATGGGTTTTCAAATCAGTTAATCATAGTTGGTCATATCATTGTTTGTTTATTGGAAGAGAGGCTCACCTATTTCTCTGTCTGTCTGTTTAAGTTAGTGTTTGGCCCACTGCCAATAATAATCACTAAGATATAATTCACTCTCTCTCTCTTTCTCTCTCTCTCTCTCTCTCTCTCTCTCTCTCTCTCTCTCTCTCTCTCTCTCTCTCTCTCTCAATAGAGAGGAACAAGTCGTGCATCCCAAACTAGATTCAGACGTTCTGCTAATTGTCGCAGAAACTGATAACTTCATCAAAGTTCTCTGCCAAATTAGTTTGGTTCGTCGTAATCTGTTGCTTCTCCAAAACTTCTTATCAACCTGCCTGCTTCATTGTGCATTTGTGTATTCCAGAATGCATAATATTATATTGTTACTTAAGTGCTTACTGCTTTGCATGTGTCCATGAAAGTATGTTTACTGGTTGCACAATTACCCGTTCATGAATTAGCATTGGTATACTCATATATGCATTTATTGTTCCATTAATCATATGCATGAGTGTTGACATATCATATTAAATGTGTGATCTTTTTATTTGTTTGAAAGTTTACATGAACTACACTTTTAGTATGATCTTGCCATTAGGCCTGAAAAAAAAATGTAAACATATGCATGTGTATATTTTATAATATATGAATACGTGTACATATTTTGACAAGATATATATATATATATATATATATATATATATATATATATATATATATATATACATATATATATATATATATATATATATATATTTATATATATATATATATATATATATATATATATATATATATATATATATATATATAATATGTTACTTTATCTCATTTACACATTACAATCCAAATTCTAATCAATCCATTGGGTTACGTCTAAATTGAAATGCAAATAAAAAGCTTTATTTTCATTTCAAGATTCTTGCATATTCACAGGAATATATATTTCACATACAAATCAGTCGCTATTCTTATTCCCTTCATACAATCAAATCCAGATTTGAATCAATCCTTCCATAATGTCACCAATACCCCTCTCTCTGAATGATTCATTGATATAATACCATCTATTACCGCCAAAACAACGCCTTTCATAAACAATTTAAACGAGCTAACTAACCACTTGGGTGTCCTAAGGTTTGGTAATATTAATACCAGCTGTTATTTGATTCCAGCCGGTCCTTTGTATTTCGTAGGATATCGTTCAGTCGTAGGATATCAGATTCAGTGAGGTTTCACGGAGAAAGACAAGGAGAAATGGGGTGTGATTACTGTGGAGAAGAGGTTGAAATCAAGGGAGAAATTTAGGGATAAATCTACGGAGATATATGCCGTACATAGGAAGCTAATGTTTCTGCCGGATGGTGGTACCGTATGATATGTTTTCCTGCCTCATATAGAGGATTATTGGCTGCTAGTTCAATAAGCCTAACTGGTGGAAATAGATTCTCATCTCTACTATGTAATAAAATGTAAGTGTCTGGTTACGGTTCATTTTGTCTGGCCTATTCTTTATATATTCTCCTCTGTCCAAGCTATTCTTCTTCAACCGAGGGGTTAACCACTGTACTGTAATTTTTCAGTGGCCACTTTTCTATTGGTAAGGGTAGAAGAGACTCTTTAGCTATGGTATCCAGCACTTCTAGGAGAATGACACTGCAAAATCAAACTATTGTTCGCTAGTCTTGGGTAGTGCCATAGCCTCTGTACCATGGTCTTTCACTGTCTTTGGTTAAAATTCTCTTGCTTGAGGTTACACTCAGGGACACTATATTATCTCTCTTCCTCTTGTTTTGTTTAGGATTTCGTAGTTTATATAGAAGATATTTATTTTAATGTTACTGTTCTTGGGATATTTTATCTTTCATGGTTTCCTTTCCTCACAGGGCTATTTTCCCTGTTGAAACCACTGGGCTTAGAGCATTCCGTTTTTCCAGCTAGGGTTGTAGCTTACCAGTAATTGATATATATATATATATATATATATATATATATATATATATATATATATATATATATATATATATATATATATATATATATATATATTATATATATTTATATTTATATATATATATATATATATATATATATATATATATATATATATATATATATATATATATATATATATATATATATTTATATGTATAGATTTCCGGTAAGATAAAGAAAGAACAGTCATACCTTGGTAAGAGGTGATACCACACGAGGAAAGCAGGGGGTGTGGTGGATTGAAGCTATATATATATATATATATATATATATATATATATATATATATATACATATATATATATATATATATATATATATATATATATATATATATATATATATATATATATATGGATATGAAGAATGCTTGGGCACGCTCTTTGCACTCCCCAAGACGGATTAGTTCACCAAACGTTGACCTGAGCTCCATAAGGCAGTAGAATAATTAGAAGACCCAGGTCTACATAGCTAAGAACTATGAAGCGTGAAGTAGGAGATGATGAATGGGGAAGTATTGAATTAATAGCTCAATATACAG